>NC_079197.1:174826644-175068314 GCF_029499605.1 Hyla sarda
ACAGCAGGCCCCCCCAATCCCCCCTCTGCCTCATACAGTACAGCAGGCCCCCCATCTCCCCTCTGCCTCATACATACAGCAGGCCCCCCAATCCCCCCTCTGCCTCATACATACAGCAGGCCCCCCATCCCCCTCTGCCTCATACATACAGCAGGCCCCCCATCCCCCTCTGCCTCATACATACAGCAGGCCCCCCATCCCCCTCTGCCTCATACATACAGCAGGCCCCCCATCCCCCTCTGCCTCATACATACAGCAGGCCCCCCCGCCATCCCCCTCTGCCTCATACATACAGCAGGCCCCCCATCCCCCTCTGCCTCATACATACAGCAGGCCCCCCATCCCCCTCTGCCTCATACATACAGCAGGCCCCCCATCCCCCTCTGCCTCATACATACAGCAGGCCCCCCATCCCCCTCTGCCTCATACATACAGCAGGCCCCCCATCCCCCTCTGCCTCATACATACAGCAGGCCCCCCATCCCCCTCTGCCTCATACATACAGCAGGCCCCCCATCCCCCTCTGCCTCATACATACAGCAGGCCCCCCATCCCCCTCTGCCTCATACATACAGCAGGCCCCCCATCCCCCTCTGCCTCATACATACAGCAGGCCCCCCATCCCCCTCTGCCTCATACATACAGCAGGCCCCCCATCCCCCTCTGCCTCATACATACAGCAGGCCCCCCCATCCCCCTCTGCCTCATACATACAGCAGGCCCCCCCATCCCCCTCTGCCTCATACATACAGCAGGCCCCCCCATCCCCCTCTGCCTCATACATACAGCAGGCCCCCCCATCCCCCTCTGCCTCATACATACAGCAGGCCCCCCATCCCCCTCTGCCTCATACATACAGCAGGCCCCCCATCCCCCTCTGCCTCATACATACAGCAGGCCCCCCCATCCCCCTCTGCCTCATACATACAGCAGGCCCCCCCATCCCCCTCTGCCTCATACATACAGCAGGCCCCCCCATCCCCCTCTGCCTCATACATACAGCAGGCCCCCCATCCCCCTCTGCCTCATACATACAGCAGGCCCCCCCATCCCCCTCTGCCTCATACATACAGCAGGCCCCCCAGGCCCCCTCTGCCTCATACATACAGCAGGCCCCCCCATCCCCCTCTGCCTCATACATACAGCAGGCCCCCCATCCCCCTCTGCCTCATACATACAGCAGGCCCCCCATCCCCCTCTGCCTCATACATACAGCAGGCCCCCCATCCCCCTCTGCCTCATACATACAGCAGTCCCCCCGGCCCCCTCTGCCTCATACATACAGCAGTCCCCCCATCCCCCTCTGCCTCATACATACAGCAGTCCCCCGGCCCCCTCTGCCTCATACATACAGCAGTCCCCCCCATCCCCCTCTGCCTCATACATACAGCAGGCCCCCCCATCCCCCTCTGCCTCATACATACAGCAGTCCCCCCATCCCCCTCTGCCTCATACATACAGCAGGCCCCCCATCCCCCTCTGCCTCATACATACAGCAGGCCCCCCATCCCCCTCTGCCTCATACATACAGCAGTCCCCCCATCCCCCTCTGCCTCATACATACAGCAGGCCCCCCATCCCCCTCTGCCTCATACATACAGCAGGCCCCCCATCCCCCTCTGCCTCATACATACAGCAGGCCCCCCATCCCCCTCTGCCTCATGCATACAGCAGGCCCCCCCATCCCCCTCTGCCTCATACATACAGCAGGCCCCGGCCCCCACTGCCTCATACATACAGCAGTCCCCCGGCCCCCTCTGCCTCATACATACAGCAGCCCCCCCATCCCCCTCTGCCTCATACATACAGCAGGCCCCCCATCCCCCTCTGCCTCATACATACAGCAGGCCCCCCATCCCCCTCTGCCTCATACATACAGCAGGCCCCCCATCCCCCTCTGCCTCATACATACAGCAGGCCCCCCCATCCCCCTCTGCCTCATACATACAGCAGGCCCCCCATCCCCCTCTGCCTCATACATACAGCAGGCCCCCCATCCCCCTCTGCCTCATACATACAGCAGCCCCCGGCCCCCTCTGCCTCATACATACAGCAGGCCCCCCATCCCCCTCTGCCTCATACATACAGCAGGCCCCCCATCCCCCTCTGCCTCATACATACAGCAGGCCCCCCATCCCCCTCTGCCTCATACATACAGCAGGCCCCCCATCCCCCTCTGCCTCATACATACAGCAGGCCCCCCATCCCCCTCTGCCTCATACATACAGCAGGCCCCCCATCCCCCTCTGCCTCATACATACAGCAGGCCCCCCATCCCCCTCTGCCTCATACATACAGCAGGCCCCCCCCATCCCCCTCTGCCTCATACATACAGCAGGCCCCCCCATCCCCCTCTGCCTCATACATACAGCAGGCCCCCCCATCCCCCTCTGCCTCATACATACAGCAGGCCCCCCATCCCCCTCTGCCTCATACATACAGCAGGCCCCCCATCCCCCTCTGCCTCATACATACAGCAGGCCCCCGGCCCCCTCTGCCTCATACATACAGCAGGCCCCCCCATCCCCCTCTGCCTCATACATACAGCAGGCCCCCCATCCCCCTCTGCCTCATACATACAGCAGGCCCCCCATCCCCCTCTGCCTCATACATACAGCAGGCCCCCCATCCCCCTCTGCCTCATACATACAGCAGTCCCCCGGCCCCCCTCTGCCTCATACATACAGCAGTCCCCCCATCCCCCTCTGCCTCATACATACAGCAGGCCCCCCCATCCCCCTCTGCCTCATACATACAGCAGGCCCCGGCCCCCTCTGCCTCATACATACAGCAGTCCCCCCATCCCCCTCTGCCTCATACATACAGCAGGCCCCCCCATCCCCCTCTGCCTCATACATACAGCAGTCCCCCCATCCCCCTCTGCCTCATACATACAGCAGGCCCCCCATCCCCCTCTGCCTCATACATACAGCAGGCCCCCCATCCCCCTCTGCCTCATACATACAGCAGTCCCCCCATCCCCCTCTGCCTCATACATACAGCAGGCCCCCCATCCCCCTCTGCCTCATACATACAGCAGGCCCCCCATCCCCCTCTGCCTCATACATACAGCAGGCCCCCCATCCCCCTCTGCCTCATGCATACAGCAGGCCCCCCCATCCCCCTCTGCCTCATACATACAGCAGGCCCCGGCCCCCACTGCCTCATACATACAGCAGTCCCCCGGCCCCCTCTGCCTCATACATACAGCAGCCCCCCCATCCCCCTCTGCCTCATACATACAGCAGGCCCCCCATCCCCCTCTGCCTCATACATACAGCAGGCCCCGGCCCCCACTGCCTCATACATACAGCAGTCCCCCGGCCCCCTCTGCCTCATACATACAGCAGTCCCCCATCCCCCTCTGCCTCATACATACAGCAGGCCCCGGCCCCCACTGCCTCATACATACAGCAGTCCCCCGGCCCCCTCTGCCTCATACATACAGCAGTCCCCCGGCCCCCTCTGCCTCATATATACAGCAGTCCCCCCGGCCCCCTCTGCCTCATATATACAGCAGTCCCCCGGCCCCCTCTGCCTCATACATACAGCAGTCCCCCATCCCCCTCTGCCTCATACATACAGCAGGCCCCGGCCCCCACTGCCTCATACATACAGCAGTCCCCCGGCCCCCTCTGCCTCATACATACAGCAGTCCCCCGGCCCCCTCTGCCTCATATATACAGCAGGCCCCCATCCCCCGCTGCCTCATACATACAGCAGTCCCTGGGCCCCCTCTGCCTCATACATACAGCAGGCCCCCATCCCCCGCTGCCTCATACATACAGCAGTCCCCCCATCCCCCGCTGCCTCATACATACAGCAGGCCCCCCCATCCCCCTCTGCCTCATACATACAGCAGGCCCCCCATCCCCCTCTGCCTCATACATACAGCAGGCCCCCCCATCCCCCTCTGCCTCATACATACAGCAGGCCCCCATCCCCCTCTGCCTCATACATACAGCAGGCCCCCCATCCCCCTCTGCCTCATACATACAGCAGGCCCCCCCATCCCCCTCTGCCTCATACATACAGCAGGCCCCCCCATCCCCCTCTGCCTCATACATACAGCAGGCCCCCCCATCCCCCTCTGCCTCATACATACAGCAGTCCCCCATCCCCCGCTGCCTCATACATACAGCAGTCCCCCATCCCCCGCTGCCTCATACATACAGCAGGCCCCCATCCCCCGCTGCCTCATACATACAGCAGTCCCCCATCCCCCGCTGCCTCATACATACAGAGTTCACCATGACACCTCCTCTGGCAGAGAATTCCACAGTCTCACTGCTCTTACAGTAAAGAACCCCCGTCTGTGCTGGTGTAGAAACCTTCTTTCCTCTAGACATAGAGGATGCCCCATTGTTATAGATACAGTCCTGGGTATAAATAGGACATGGAGAGATCTCTGTACGGTCCCTGATATATTATATATATTATTAGGTCCCCCCCTTGTTATAGATACAGTCCTGGGTATAAATAGATCATGGAGAGATCTCTGTACGGTCCCTGATATATTATATATATTATTAGGTCCCCCCCCTTGTTATAGATACAGTCCTGGGTATAAATAGGACATGGAGAGATCTCTGTACGGTCCCTGATATATTATATATATTATTAGGTCCCCCCCTTGTTATTGATACAGTCCTGGGTATAAATAGGTCATGGAGAGATCTCTGTACGGTCCCTGATATATTATATATATTATTAGGTCCCCCCCTTGTTATAGATACAGTCCTGGGTATAAATAGGACATGGAGAGATCTCTGTACGGTCCCTGATATATTATATATATTATTAGGTCCCCCCCTTGTTATAGATACAGTCCTGGGTATAAATAGGTCATGGAGAGATCTCTGTACGGTCCCTGATATATTATATATATTATTAGGTCCCCCCCTTGTTATTGATACAGTCCTGGGTATAAATAGGTCATGGAGAGATCTCTGTACGGTCCCTGATATATTATATATATTATTAGGTCCCCCCCTTGTTATAGATACAGTCCTGGGTATAAATAGGACATGGAGAGATCTCTGTACGGTCCCTGATATATTATATATATTATTAGGTCCCCCCCTTGTTATAGATACAGTCCTGGGTATAAATAGGTCATGGAGAGATCTCTGTACGGTCCCTGATATATTATATATATTATTAGGTCCCCCCCTTGTTATAGATACAGTCCTGGGTATAAATAGGTCATGGAGAGATCTCTGTACGGTCCCTGATATATTTATACATAGTTATTAGGTCTCCCCTAAGCCTTCTTTATTCTAAACTAAATAACCCTAATTCTGATAATCTTTCTGGGACTTGTAGTCCTCCCGGCCCCGCACACATCCTGTATATTACTCACCGCTCTCCTGGTCGTTCTCCGCTCTCAGCCTCAATTCTCCAAGTTGTCTCTCCAGCTCCCACAGCTGCCGGTCCAGGTCCTGAGCGAGGAAGATGAGAACGACATACAGAGCGCGGTATATACAGGGAGGAGGTGCTATATACAGGGAGGAGGTGCTATATACAGGGAGGAGGTGCTATATACAGGGAGGATGTGTTATATACAGGGAGGATGTGTTATATACAGGGAGGATGTGTTATATACAGGGAGGATGTGTTATATACAGGGAGGATGCAGTATATACAGGGAGGATGCGGTATATACAGGGAGGAGGTGGTATATACAGGGAGGATGCGGTATATACAGGGAGGATGTGTTATATACAGGGAGGAGGTGGTATATACAGGGAGGAGGTGGAATATACAGGGAGGATGCGGAATATACAAGGAGGATGTGTTATATACAGGGAGGAGGTGGTATATACAAGGAGGATGCAGTATATACAGGGAGGAGGTGGTATATACAGGGAGGATGCAGTATATACAGGGAGGATGTGTTATATACAGGGAGGAGGTGGTATATACAGGGAGGAGGTGGTATATACAGGGAGGAGGTGGTATATACAGGGAGGAGGTGGTATATACAGGGAGGATGTGGTATATACAGGGAGGATGCGGTATATACAGGGAGGATGCGGTATATACAGGGAGGATGTGGTATATACAGGGAGGATGCGGTATATACAGGGAGGATGCGGTATATACACGGAGGATGCAGTACATACAGAAAGGATGTGTTATATACAGGGAGGAGGTGGAATATACAGGAAGGATGTGTTATATACAGGGAGGATGCGTTATATACAGGGAGGATGCAGTATATACAGGAAGGATGTGTTATATACAGGGAGGATGCGTTATATACAGGGAGGATGCAGTATATACAGGGAGGATGTGTTATATACAAGGAGGATGCAGTATATACAAGGAGGATGTGTTACATACAAGGAGGATGCAGTATATACAGGAAGGATGTGTTATATACAGGGAGGATGCGTTATATACAGGGAGGATGCAGTATATACAGGGAGGATGCAGTATATACAGGGAGGATGTGTTATATACAAGGAGGATGCAGTATATACAAGGAGGATGTGTTACATACAAGGAGGATGCAGTATATACAGGAAGGATGTGTTATATACAGGGAGGAGGTGGAATATACAGGAAGGATGTGTTATATACAGGGAGGATGCGTTATATACAGGGAGGATGCAGTATATACAGGAAGGATGTGTTATATACAGGGAGGATGCGTTATATACAGGGAGGATGCAGTATATACAGGGAGGATGTGTTATATACAAGGAGGATGCAGTATATACAAGGAGGATGTGTTACATACAAGGAGGATGCAGTATATACAGGAAGGATGTGTTATATACAGGGAGGATGCGTTATATACAGGGAGGATGCAGTATATACAGGGAGGATGCAGTATATACAGGGAGGATGTGTTATATACAAGGAGGATGCAGTATATACAAGGAGGATGTGTTACATACAAGGAGGATGCAGTATATACAGGAAGGATGTGTTATATACAGGGAGGATGTGTTATATACAGGGAGGATGCGTTATATACAGGGAGGATGCGTTATATACAGGGAGGATGCGTTATATACAGGGAGGATGTGTTATATACAGGGAGGATGTGTTATATACAGGGAGGATGTGTTATATACAGGGAGGATGTGTTATATACAGGGAGGATGTGTTATATACAGGGAGGATGTGTTATATACAGGGAGGATGTGTTATATACAAGGAGGATGCAGTATATACAGGAAGGATGTGTTATATACAGGGAGGATGTGTTATATACAGGGAGGATGCGTTATATACAGGGAGGATGTGTTAATATACAGGGAGGATGTGTTATATACAGGGAGGATGTGTTATATACAGGGAGGATGTGTTATATACAAGGAGGATGCAGTATATACAGGGAGGATGTGTTATATACAAGGAGGATGTGTTATATACAAGGAGGATGTGTTATATACAAGGAGGATGTGTTATATACAAGGAGGATGTGTTATATACAAGGAGGATGCGTTATATACAGGGAGGATGCAGTATATACAGGGAGGATGTGTTATATACAAGGAGGATGCAGTATATACAAGGAGGATGTGTTACATACAAGGAGGATGCAGTATATACAGGAAGGATGTGTTATATACAGGGAGGATGCGTTATATACAGGGAGGATGCAGTATATACAGGGAGGATGCAGTATATACAGGGAGGATGTGTTATATACAAGGAGGATGCAGTATATACAAGGAGGATGTGTTACATACAAGGAGGATGCAGTATATACAGGAAGGATGTGTTATATACAGGGAGGATGTGTTATATACAGGGAGGATGCGTTATATACAGGGAGGATGTGTTATATACAGGGAGGATGTGTTATATACAGGGAGGATGTGTTATATACAGGGAGGATGTGTTATATACAGGGAGGATGTGTTATATACAAGGAGGATGCAGTATATACAGGAAGGATGTGTTATATACAGGGAGGATGTGTTATATACAGGGAGGATGCGTTATATACAGGGAGGATGCGTTATATACAGGGAGGATGTGTTATATACAGGGAGGATGTGTTATATACAGGGAGGATGTGTTATATACAGGGAGGATGTGTTATATACAGGGAGGATGTGTTATATACAAGGAGGATGCAGTATATACAGGGAGGATGTGTTATATACAAGGAGGATGTGTTATATACAAGGAGGATGTGTTATATACGAGGATGTGTTATATACAAGGAGGATGTGTTATATACAAGGAGGATGCGTTATATACAGGGAGGATGCAGTATATACAGGGAGGATAGGTTATATACAAGGAGGATGCAGTATATACAAGGAGGATGTGTTATATACAGGGAGGATGTGTTATATACAGGGAGGATGTGTTATATACAAGGAGGATGTGTTACATACAAGGAGGATGTGTTATATACAGGGAGGATGTGTTATATACAAGGAGGATGCGGTATATACAGGGAGGATGCAGTATATACAGGGAGGATGCGGTATATACAGGGAGGATGCAGTATATACAGGGAGGATGCATTATATACAGGGAGGATGCGTTATATACAGGGAGGATGCGTTATATACAGGGAGGATGCGTTATATACAGGGAGGATGCCTTATATACAGGGAGGATGCAGTATATACAGGGAGGATGCGGTATATACAGGGAGGATGGGTTATATACAAGGAGGATGCAGTATATACAAGGAGGATGCAGTATATACAGGGAGGATGCAGTATATACAATGAGGATGCAGTATATACAGGGAGGATGCATTATATACAGGGAGGATGCGTTATATACAGGGAGGATGCGTTATATACAGGGAGGATGCCTTATATACAGGGAGGATGCAGTATATACAGGGAGGATGGGTTATACAAGGAGGATGCAGTATATACAGGGAGGATGCGGTATATACAGGGAGGATGCGGTATATACAGGGAGGATGCGGTATATACAGGGAGGATGCGGTATATACAAGGAGGATGCAGTATATACAGGGAGGATGTGTTATATACAAGGAGGATGCGGTATATACAGGGAGGATGCGGTATATACAGGGAGGATGCGGTATATACAGGGAGGATGCGGTATATACAATCATGGCCGTAAATGTTGTCCCCCCTGAAATGTTTCTATATAATGAAGTATTTCTCACAGGAAAGGATTGCAGTAACACAGGTTTTGCTATACACATGTTTATTCCCTTTGTGTGTATTGGAACTAAACCAAAAAAGGAGGAAAAAAAGCAAATTGGACATATTGTTGGGGGAGATTTATCAAAACTTGTGCAGAGGAAAGTTGCCCAGTTGCCCATAGCAACCAATCAGATCGCTTCTTTCATTTTTAACAAAGCCTCTGCAAAATGAAAGCAGCAATCTGATTGGTTGCTATGGGTTTTGATAAATCTCCCCCAATGTCACCAAACTCCAAAAATGGTCAGGACAAAAATATTGGCACCCTTAAAGGAGAACTCCAGAACATAAAAATTGTCCCCATACTGCCGGCTGTAAAAAAATTAAAGATGTACATACCTTCCTCCGCTCCCCTGGGGCCTCCGGTAACCAGCTCCGGCCTCCGCCGTGATCCTCTTCCTGGTTGCCGGTGGTCGGATGAGTCATACTGCACTCAGCCAATCACCAGCCGCAGCGCAGTCAGACTCGTCCGGCGATAGGTTGAGCGGCAGTGTGACGTTTTCGGCCCCGGCCGCAGGTGCCGGTGTAGTGAAGGATTTTGTGTCCTGAAGCGTTCTCACACTGCCGCTCAACCTATCGCCGGACGAGTCTGACTGCGCTGCGGCTGGTGATTGGCTGAGTGCAGTATGATTCTCCGACCACCGGCAACCAGGAAGTGGATGGCGGCAGAGACCGGAGCCGGTTACCGGAGGCAGGTATGTACATCTTTAATTTTTTTTTTTTACTGCTGGCAGTATGGGGGACAATTTTTATACTCTGGAGTTCTCTTTTAACTTAATATTTGGTTGCACCCTTTGGAAAAAATAACTGAAATCAGTGGCTTCCTATAACCATCAATAAGCTTCTTACACCTCTCAGCCGGAATGTTGCACTCTTCCTTTACAAACTGCTCCCGGTCTCTTATTGGACGGCGCCTTTTCCCAACAGTAATTATAAGATCTCTCCACAGGTGATCAATGGGATTTAGATCTGGACTCATTGCTGACACTTCAGAACTCTCCAGCACTTTGTTGTCATCCATTTCTGGGGGCTTTTTGACGTATGTTTGGGGTCATTGTTCTGCTGGAAGACCCAAGATCTCCGACACAAACCCAGCTTTCTGACACTGGGCTGTACAGTGCGACCCAAAATCCATTGGTAATCCTCAGATTTCATGATGTCTTGTACACATTCAAGGCCCCCAGTGCCAGAGGCAGCAAAACAACCCAAAACATCACTGACCTCCACCATATGTCACTGTAGGTTCTGTGTTCTTTTCTTTGTAGGCCTCATTCCATTTTCAGTAAACAGTAGAATGATTTGCTTTACCAAAAAGCTCTATCTTGGTCTCATCTCTCCACAAGATGTTTTCCCAGAAGGATTTTGGTTACTCAAGTTCATTTTGGCAAAATGTAGTTTTGCTTTTTTATGTCTCTGTGTCAGCAGTGGGGTCCTCCTGGGTCTCCTCCATAGTGGGGTCCTCCTGGGTCTCCTCCATAGTGGGGTCCTCCTGGGTCTCCACCATAGTGGGGTCCTCCTGGGTCTCCTCCATAGTGGGGTCCTCCTGGATCTCCTCCATAGTGGGGTCCTCCTGGGTCTCCTCCATAGTGGGGTCCTCCTGGGTCTCCTCCATAGTGGGGTCCTCCTGGGTCTCCTCCATAGTGGGGTCCTCCTGGGTCTCCTCCATAGTGGGGTCCTCCTGGGTCTCCTCCATAGTGGGGTCCACCTGGGTCTCCTCCATAGTGGGGTCCACCTGGGTCTCCTCCATAGTGGGGTCCTCCTGGGTCTCCTCCATAGTGGGGTCCTCCTGGGTCTCCTCCATAGTGGGCTCCTCCTGGGTCTCCTCCATAGTGGGCTCCTCCTGGGTCTCCTCCATAGTGGGCTCCTCCTGGGTCTCCTCCATAGTGGGCTCCTCCTGGGTCTCCTCCATAGTGGGCTCCTCCTGGGTCTCCTCCATAGTGGGCTCCTCCTGGGTCTCCTCCATTGTGGGGTCCTCCTGGGTCTCCTCCATAGTGGGCTCCTCCTGGGTCTCCTCCATAGTGGGGTCCTCCTGGGTCTCCTCCATAGTGGGGTCCTCCTGGGTCTCCTCCATAGTGGGGTCCTCCTGGGTCTCCTCCATAGTGGGGTCCTCCTGGGTCTCCTCCATAGTGGGGTCCTCCTGGGTCTCCTCCATAGTGGGGTCCTCCTGGGTCTCTTCCATAGTGGGGTCCTCCTGGGTCTCTTCCATAGTGGGGTCCTCCTGGGTCTCTTCCATAGTGGGGTCCTCCTGGGTCTCTTCCATAGTGGGGTCCTCCTGGGTCTCTTCCATAGTGGGGTCCTCCTGGGTCTCTTCCATAGTGGGGTCCTCCTGGGTCTCTTCCATAGTGGGGTCCTCCTGGGTCTCCTCCATAGTGGGCTCCTCCTGGGTCTCCTCCATTGTGGGCTCCTCCATAGTGGGGTCCTCCTGGGTCTCCTCCATAGTGGGGTCCTCCTGGGTCTCCTCCATAGTGGGGTCCTCCTGGGTCTCCTCCATAGCGGGGTCCTCCTGGGTCTCCTCCATAGTGGGGTCCTCCTGGGTCTCCTCCATAGTGGGGTCCTCCTGGGTCTCCTCCATAGTGGGGTCCTCCTGGGTCTCCTCCATAGTGGGGTCCTCCTGGGTCTCTTCCATAGCGGGGTCCTCCTGGGTCTCCTCCATAGTGGGGTCCTCCTGGGTCTCCTCCATAGCGTTTCATTTCATTTAAATGTCGCCGGATAGTTCACGCTGACACTGATGCTCCCTGAGCCTGCAGGACAGCTTGAATATCTTTGGAACTTGTTTGGGGCTGCTTATCCACCATCCGGACTATCCTGCGGTGACACCTTTCATCAATTTTTCTCTTCCGTCCTCGCCCAAGGAGATTATCTACAGGGCCATGGGTTGTAAACTTCTTGATAATGTTGCGCATTGTGGACAAAGACAAATCTAGATCTCTGGAGATGGACTTGTAACCTTCAGATTGTTGATATTTTTCCACAATTTTGGTTCTCAAGTCCTCAGACAGTTCTCTTCTCCTCTTTCTGTTGTCCATGCTTAGTGTGGCACACACAGACACACAATGCAAAGACTAAGTGAACTTCTCTCCTTTTTATCTGCTTTCAGGTGTGATTTTTCTATTGCCCACATTTGTTACTTGCCCCAGGTGAGTGTAAAGGAGCATCACATGCTTGAAACAATCTTATTTTTCCACAATTTTGAAAGGGCGCCAATATTTTTGTCCAGACCATTTTTGGAGTTTGGGGACATTATGTCTAATTTGCTTTTTTCCTCCCTTTTTTGGTTTAGTTCCAATACACATAAAGGGAATAAACATGTGTATAGCAAAACATGTGTTACTGCAATCCTTTCCTGTGGGAAATACTTCATTGTCTAGAAAAATTTCAATTGTTATATACACAGGGATGATGGGTGTTATATACACAGGGATGATGGGTGTTATATACACAGGGATGATGGGTGTTATATACACAGGGATGATGGGTCTTATATACACAGGGATGATGGGTCTTATATACACAGGGATGATGGGTCTTATATACAGGGATGATGGGTCTTATATACACAGGGATGATGGGCGTTATATACACAGGGATGATGGGCGTTATATACACAGGGATGATGGGCGTTATATACACAGGGATGATGGGTGTTATATACACAGGGATGATGGGCGTTATATACACAGGGATGATGGGCGTTATATACACAGGGATGATGGGTGTTATATACACAGGGATGATGGGTGTTATATACACAGGGATGATGGGCGTTATATACACAGGGATGATGGGCGTTATATACACAGGGATGATGGGCGTTATATACACAGGGATGATGGGTGTTATATACACAGGGATGATGGGTGTTATATACACAGGGATGATGGGTGTTATATACAGGGATGATGGGTGTTATACACAGGGATGATGGGCGTTATATACACAGGGATGATGGGCGTTATACACAGGGATGATGGGCGTTATACACAGGGATGATGGGTGTTATATACACAGGGATGATGGGTGTTATATACACAGGGATGATGGGTGTTATATACACAGGGATGATGGGTGTTATATACACAGGGATGATGGGCGTTATATATACAGGGATGATGGGCGTTATATATACAGGGATGATGGGAGTTATATATACAGGGATGATGGGCGTTATATATACAGGGATGATGGGAGTTATATATACAGGGATGATGGGCGTTATATATACAGGGATGATGGGCGTTATATACACAGGGATGATGGGCGTTATATACACAGGGATGATGGGCGTTATATATACAGGGATGATGGGTGTTATATATACAGGGATGATGGGCGTTATATATACAGGGATGATGGGTCTTATATACAGGGATGATGGGTCTTATATACAGGGATGATGGGCGTTATATATACAGGGATGATGGGCGTTATATATACAGGGATGATGGGCGTTATATATACAGGGATGATGGGAGTTATATATACAGGGATGATGGGCGTTATATATACAGGGATGATGGGCGTTATATATACAGGGATGATGGGCGTTATATATACAGGGATGATGGGAGTTATATATACAGGGATGATGGGCGTTATATATACAGGGATGATGGGCGTTATATACACAGGGATGATGGGCGTTATATATACAGGGATGATGGGCGTTATATACACAGGGATGATGAGCGTTATATACACAGGGATGATGGGCGTTATATATACAGGGATGATGGGCGTTATATACACAGGGATGATGAGCGTTATATACACAGGGATGATGGGCGTTATATACACAGGGATGATGGGCGTTATATACACAGGGATGATGGGCGTTATATATACAGGGATGATGAGCGTTATATACACAGGGATGATGGGCGTTATATACACAGGGATGATGGGCGTTATATACACAGGGATGATGGGTGTTATACACAGGGATGATGGGTGTTATATACACAGGGATGATGGGCGTTATATACACAGGGATGATGGGCGTTATATACACAGGGATGATGGGAGTTATATACAGGGATGATGGGCGTTATATACACAGGGATGATGGGAGTTATATACAGGGATGATGGGCGTTATATACACAGGGATGATGGGTGTTATATACACAGGGATGATGGGTGTTATACACAGGGATGATGGGTGTTATATACACAGGGATGATGAGCGTTATATACAGGGACGATGAGAGTTATATATACAGGGATGATGGGTGTTATATACACAGGGATGATGGGCGTTATATACACAGGGATGATGGGTGTTATATACACAGGGATGATGGGCGTTATATATACAGGGATGATGGGCGTTATACACAGGGATGATGGGTGTTATATACACGGATGATGGGTGTTATATACAGGGATGATGGGTGTTATATACACAGGGATGATGGGTGTTATATACAGGGATGATGGGTGTTATATACACAGGGATGATGGGTGTTATATACACAGGGATGATGGGCGTTATATACACAGGGATGATGGGTGTTATATACACGGATGATGGGTGTTATATACAGGGATGATGGGTGTTATATATACAGGGATGATGAGCGTTATATACACAGGGATGATGGGCGTTATATACACAGGGATGATGGGTGTTATATACACGGATGATGGGTGTTATACACAGGGATGATGGGCGTTATATATACAGGGATGATGGGTGTTATATATACAGGGATGATGGGTGTTATATATACAGGGATGATGGGTGTTATATATACAGGGATGATGGGCGTTATATACACAGGGATGATGGGCGTTATATACACAGGGATGATGGGAGTTATATACAGGGATGATGGGTGTTATATACACAGGGATGATGGGCGTTATATACACAGGGATGATGGGTGTTATATACACAGGGATGATGGGTGTTATATACACAGGGATGATGGGAGTTATATACAGGGATGATGGGTGTTATATACACAGGGATGATGGGCGTTATATACACAGGGATGATGGGCGTTATATACACAGGGATGATGGGTGTTATATACACAGATGATGGGTGTTATATACAGGGATGATGGGTGTTATATACACAGGGATGATGGGCGTTATATATACACAGATGATGGGTGTTATATACAGGGATGATGGGTGTTATATACACAGGGATGATGGGTGTTATATACACAGGGATGATGGGTGTTATATACAGGGATGATGGGAGTTATATATACAGGGATGATGAGCGTTATATACAGGGATGATGGGTGTTATATACACAGGGATGATGGGTGTTATATACAGGGATGATGAGCGTTATATACACAGGGATGATGGGCGTTATATACAGGGATGATGGGTGTTATATACAGGGATGATGGGTGTTATATACACAGGGATGATGGGTGTTATATACAGGGATGATGGGTGTTATATATACAGGGATGATGAGCGTTATACACAGGGATGATGAGCGTTATACACAGGGATGATGAGCGTTATACACAGGGATGATGAGCGTTATACACAGGGATGATGAGTGTTATACACAGGATCACGTACACACGTTGTAGACGAGGCTACATGTAGCGGGGATCACACACGGACAGTCCGGGGGACACACATCATCTCGGGGTGATCATTGTCGCCATCGCCGCCCTCTTACCTCTCCGCCCCGCAGCGCCCGCCGCACTCGCACCTCCTGCCGCTCCCGCAGTAATTTCAGCTCGCACAGCCCGGCCACACTTCCCCGCAACAACTGACGGAGCCGCCCCCGGTCCACAGAGCCGCCCGAGCCCAGCATGTCACCCCCGAGCCGGCTGCGATCTCACTGAGCAGCAGCAACTAGAGCTCAGCGGCCCGGAGCACGGAACGGACCAATCACAGACAGGTATTTCACTGACGCTCTGTGTCTTAGCCAATCACAGTTGTGAGATTCTGACAAATCCCGCCTCCCCTGCGGACAGACTGGATCAAAGGCAAAGTAACCCCGCCCACATTTCACTCATTGCCTTTTTCATCTCTGCGTCTAAACCAATCAATGGAAAGGTTATTTGCATATTCATGATTGTCTCTGCTCCGCCCAGCTCCTGGTTGGGTAATAATCCACGCCTCTAATACGAAGCTGGCTGACTGACACCTACCTCAGCCATTCAAATATGTTCTCTGATTATTACAGCCAATCACAGGTTGAGATCTTATAGCCAGCCAGCCAATAGCCACACAGTTGCCTAGGCTGCAAGTATATGCATTCCCTCAGCCAGCCACGCCCCCAATGCGCTGCCACGTCAAAAGACGATCGAGACAGAGAAGGGCTGTTTAAATATTCATGAGACCAGTGGTGATGGGCGGGCCGGAGGAGGGGCCAGCGGGAGCTTGATTAGTAGTTATGAAGGGGCGTGGCTAGATGGTGGATAAGCAGATGGTATTTATGTATGTCTGTGCCATGGAGAACAATAAAGTTTAGGAGAAGTGACGTCACGGGGGCGGGAGAAGTGGGCACGTGGGCTGCAGCTGATGTAAATGAATTGATGGCTACAATGTAACCCGCTGCGGATACTGAGGAGGTCAGAGCTCGTGACGGTACCGGCAATTCTAATCTACGGAGACCCGGGAACCGTGCGGCCCCTCCCAGCCTCGGTCCACGTGACCTCGAGGGATTCCGGGACTTTTGATGGTAAGCGGAGCAGAGCCCCCAATGGCAACATGATGACGTCATAAGATGTATGTGTAGGGGCCCTATGCTCTTCTATGGCTGTGTATGGGCTCGGAGGGTCCAGTAGGGGCCCCATATAAATCTATGGCTGTGTATGAGCTCAGCGGGTCCAGTAGGGGCCCCATATAAATCTATGGCTGTGTATGAGCTCAGCGGGTCCAGTAGGGGCCCCATATAAATCTATGGCTGTGTATGAGCTCGGGGGGGTCCAGTAGGGGCCCCATATAAATCTATGGCTGTGTATGAGCTCAGCGGGTCCAGTAGGGGCCCCATATAAATCTATGGCTGTGTATGAGCTCGGGGGGGTCCAGTAGGGGCCCCATATAAATCTATGGCTGTGTATGAGCTCGGAGGGTCCAGTAGGGGCCCCATATAAATCTATGGCTGTGTATGAGCTCAGCGGGTCCAGTAGGGGCCCCATATAAATCTATGGCTGTGTATGAGCTCGGGGGGGTCCAGTAGGGGCCCCATATAAATCTATGGCTGTGTATGAGCTCGGAGGGTCCAGTAGGGGCCCCATATAAATCTATGGCTGTGTATGAGCTCGGAGGGTCCAGTAGGGGCCCCATATAAATCTATGGCTGTGTATGAGCTCGGAGGGTCCTGTAGGGGCCCCATATAAATCTATGGCTGTGTATGAACTCGGGGGGTCCAGTAGGGGCCCCATATAAATCTATGGCTGTGTATGAGCTCAGCGGGTCCAGTAGGGGCCCCATATAAATCTATGGCTGTGTATGAGCTCGGAGGGTCCAGTAGGGGCCCCATATAAATCTATGGCTGTGTATGAGCTCAGCGGGTCCAGTAGGGGCCCCATATAAATCTATGGCTGTGTATGAGCTCGGGGGGGTCCAGTAGGGGCCCCATATAAATCTATGGCTGTGTATGAGCTCGGAGGGTCCAGTAGGGGCCCCATATAAATCTATGGCTGTGTATGAGCTCGGAGGGTCCAGTAGGGGCCCCATATAAATGACTGTCCCCCATCCCCTCCTCCTTCCTGGTTACTAGGGATTTGCTGCATGACACCATATAAACCCTGATTGTTGCCCTGTCTCCATGGTAACTAGATACCTGTGTGTTGCCCGGTGGTCTTGTATTCACTGTCTTGTCTTCTCCCCCAGACGCGTTGGCCGTGCTCTGTGTGATGGGCTCAGGATGCGCTGCCCGCTCTGCCATGTCCTGGTCGCGGTGACTCTGCTGTGTAACGTGCTGCTGCTGTACTACACCTGGCACCTCCACGTCCGCCCGGCCGCCCGCCCTCAGTCATCACTGTCTGCCGGAGTCACCATACTGGTGCGGGAGTTCCGTGCCTTTGAGCATGGCCTGGCAGAGTTACACCACTCCTTTCTGCGTGCCCGCCCCTCTCTGCAGATCCTCGTGGCATCTGAGATGGCTCCGTACCCACCTGTGCCTGGCATCACCCTGCTGAGGCTTCAGCCGTCCCCGGAGAAACCCGCAACAGCGTCCCGCCTGGAGGCCCACGTTCACACCCGCCTGGTGGCCCTGGTCCCGGATGGTTGTGCCCTGGATCCTCCTGATCTTCTGGAGAGAATGGCGCGAGGACTGAGGGATGCTCCGCCTGGAGTCAGACTTGTGGCGGCCGGAGCTGGCACCACCCTGCGCTGTCTGCACCTAAACGTGTCTCAGAGGGAGTGGACGGCGCAGTACCGACCGGCAGGCGCAGGAGAACTCTGTGGGGCGGTGTCTGGAGCTGCCGTCATTCTAATGCGGTCCCGAGACTTGTTTGACTTGCCCCACCCTCTCTCCCGCCCCCTGCAGGCGGCCATATTTATTCAAGCTGCTCTGAGGGGATGGAAGGTGAAGGTGGTTGATGACGTCATGTTTCCTCGCACTCCTTTCCCAGCCACTGACCATGGCCGCTGGAAGGCAGAGCAGGCGGAGCGAGCTGAGGAGGCGGCCACCATGCGGGCGCTGAACGTGAGGCTGGTGCGTGGTCTGGACGGAGGGGATCGCTGGTTTGGCTGCACCAAGGAGACCCCACGCTGCTTTGGGACTGTGGTTGGAGAGACCCCCGATTACCTGTATGAGGGGCGCTGGACTCCCCCATGCTGCCTCCGGGCCCTAAGGCTGACTGCCCTCCATGTCATTAAGGTCCTGGAGGCAAACAACGTGCGGTACTGGTTGGAAGGGGGGAGTCTACTGGGGGCCGCCCGACATGGAGACATCATCCCCTGGGACTATGACGTGGATCTGGGAATCTACCTTGAAGACGTCACCCTGTGTCCTGAGCTGCGGGGGGCTCAGGGTGGGTCCCTCATAGATGAAGAGGGCTTTGTGTGGGAGCGGGCAGTGGAGGGAGACTTTTTCAGGGTCCAGTACAGTCAGAGTAACCACCTCCATGTTGATCTGTGGCCCTTTTACCCCCGGGATGGGCTGATGACCCGGGACTCTTGGACCGGGCACCCGCAGGACATTGAGTTTCCAGAGAGTTTCCTCCAGCCCCTGCAGACGCTGCACTTTGCTGGTTCTTTAGTTCAGGCCCCAAATCGCCACGTGGAGCTGCTGAAGATGAAGTTTGGTGAAAGAGCCATAGAGGTTCCTCAGTATCCCAACCCCGCGGTACTGAAGATGGAGGAGCGGTGAGGCCGGATATTAGAGGGGCCACAACTGGAAGGCTGGGTTCACACTACGTTGTTCAACTACGGTTCCCGCATACGTTTTCTATCAAAAACCGTTTTGGGGAAAAAAAACGGATGGAACAGTATGGGGGGAAAAAAGTAAACCGTATGCGTTTTTTTTAAACAGTATACTGTTTTTAAAAGTGCATTCTGTTCCGTCCGTTTTTATTTAAAAAAAAACATACGTTTTTGAAAATTTTGTCCATTTTTAATGGGAGGGGACTTTAGGATGCAAATGCGCATGTGCAAAGAAAAAACGCATACGGTTTTGCCATATGGAACCGTATACATGCGCATTTCCCATTGACGTCCGTGTTAAAAAAAAAAAAAAAAAAAGGGTTATGCGGTTGCAATACGGTTTTAAAACTGGAGTCAAACCCGTAGTTGAACACGGTTTGGAGTACTGTTAAAAAACTATTGCAAGCAAACCGTACGCAACTGTATGCTTTAGGGTGCATACGGTTTGCAATGCTTTGCCTATGTATACGGTTTTCAGTACCGTTCCATACGTTTTCACTAATGAAAACGTATGCAGGAACCGTAGTTGAAAAACGTAGTGTGAACCCAGCCTAAAAGGGGTACTCCGGTGGAAAACATTTTTATTTTAAATCAACTGTTGCCAGAAAGTTAAACAGATTTGTAAATCACTTCTATTAAAAAATCTTATTCCTTCCAGTACTACTTAGCAGCTGTATACTACAGAGGAAATTATTTTTCTTTTTGAATTTCTTTTTTTTTTTTGTCTTCTCCACAGTGCTCTCTGCTGACACCTGATGCCCGTATCAGGAACTGTCCAGAGCAGGAGAAAATCCCTATACCAAACACATGTAGCTCTGGGCAGTTCCTGATACGGGCATCAGGTGTCAGCAGAGAGCACTGTGGACAAGACAAAAAAGAAATTCAAAAAGAAAATAATTTCTTCTGTAGCATACAGCTGCTAAAAAGTACTGGAAGGTTAAAGATTTTTTTAATAGAAGTCATTTACAAATCTGTTTAACTTTCTGGCATCGGTTCATTTAAAAAAAAAAAGAGTTTTCCACCGGAGTATCCCTTTTAAAAGCTGGGAGTTGTAGTTTTGCAACAGCTGGAGGCACCCTGGTTGGAAAACACTGACCTAGTGGCTCAGGGAACACAATATTGACATTTTGGGTCCATGTCCAGAAGGCTCACTAGATCCTAAACAGAACCTGAGGTCAATCCTCAAAAAGCCGGAGGACAAACAGAAATCGTGATAAACCCGGTGAAGTGATGAGGTGAGAATGGGAGGTCAGAGGTCAGGATTGGGCCCAGAAGAAGAGGAAGGAGGGTCAGTACTGGAAATATTGAGTCTTTACATAAACTTAATGTATTTGTCAATAAAAGTTTTATAAAAGATATGAAATCCTTATAATTGTCCTTCAGTAACCATAGAAACATCCGACTAAAAGGTCGAAAAACTCTGAAGCGGCAAATTGTGTGAAAATAAATGTCAGACTGAAAACTTTTGGCCACGAAAAAAGCCACAGATACAATTTGTGTTACTTTCATCCTGGTGACTAGTAGTGTGTGGCCCCTGTATACACTGTGGAGAGTGTGCGGGTGTGGCCCCTGTATACACTATGGACAGTGTGTGGGTGTGGCCCCTGTATACACTATGGACAGTGTGCGGGCCCCCTGTATACACTATGGACAGTGTGCGGGGCCCCTGTATACACTATGGACAGTGTGTGGGTGTGGCCCCTGTATACACTATGGACAGTGTGCGGGCCCCCTGTATACACTATGGACAGTGTGCGGGCCCCCTGTATACACTATGGACAGTGTGCGGGCCCCCTGTATACACTATGGACAGTGTGCGGGCCCCCTGTATACACTATGGACAGTGTGCGGGCCCCCTGTATACACTATGGACAGTGTGCGGGGCCCCCTGTATACACTATGGACAGTGTGCGGGCCCCCTGTATACACTATGGACAGTGTGCGGGCCCCCTGTATACACTGTGTGGAGAGGGCGCGGGACCCCCGATGAGACGGCGTGTGGTGTCATTATCCAGCTTTCTTCACCAGTGGTCTTCAAACTTAGAGCCTCCAGCTGTTGAAAAACTAAAACTCCCGGCATGCCCAGATAATCCCATCAAATCAAAAATAAAAGCGTTATAGGGGTCAGCAGAGGAGGATTTTAAACATGTTCATTTCCATACAAAATTTTATTTTTTACAAGTAGTAAAATAAAACAAAAACCTATATAAATCTGGCATCACTATAATCGGATGGAACCTACAAAATAAAGATAATGGGGGAGATTTATCAAAACCCGTCCAGAAGAGAAGTTGCCCATAGCAACCAATCAGATCACTTCTTTCATTTTTAATAAGGCCTCTGTAAAATGAAAGAAGCGATATGATTGGTTGCTATGGGCAACTGAGCAACATTTCCTCTGGACAGGTTTTGATCTCCCCCCCCCCCCCCCCCCCCATGTGACCTTTTACAGAAAAAAAAAAAGCTCTGCATAGAAACTGAAGCCCCCAAAATGTGAAAAATGGTGTTTTGTTTTAAACTTCGCCCCACAAATGTATTTTGTTTCACCGTAGATTTGGTGGTAAAGAGTGATGTCCTTACAAATATAATTGGTGGCGCGAAAAGAAAAGTGAAAATGAAACAAAACGGGAGCGTGAGATGGATACAATTAGTCAATAGACGTCTATGAATACGTGGACTGGGATAGCGATGGTCGGGGGAGGCTCAAACCTCCATGTAATTGCTGACTTTAAAGGGGCACTCTGCTGCTCAGCATTTGGAACAACTCGGCAGTCGGACCCCCTGTGGTCAGCTACTTATTCCCTATCCTGTGGATAGGGGGATCCATTATTTTTGGCTGGAGGTTTCCTTTAACCTTACTGCTGTTAGGTACTAGGGGTGAAGTCCTCAGACCTTTACATTGGTGCAGGATGATGCCCGCCTCGTGCCCACATTGCCTGGATGATGGACGCCCTTGACTGGTCCTCACTTCCCCGGATTTATAGTGGCACTCCGCCCCTAGACATCTTATCCCCTGTCCAGGGCTCAAGTCCTGCAGGAACATATGGGAACTGAGTTTCTGCACTTTTTTTCCTCAGCAGGAACACCTAGCAGGACCAGCCCTTGAGTGGAAATCTTGGGTTAGTTCCCACACTTTCCCCATTCCCCCCCCCCCCCCCCCCCCCCAGGACTTGACCCCTGCATCCAAATGTTAAGGGATCCTGCCACTGGGGAACCCCGTGATTTCCCTGCTGCACCCGGTGTTCGTTGAGAGCTTCGGGTGCAGCGCCGGAGGCTCGTGATGTCACGGCTGCACCCCTCTTGTGACGTCACGCCTCCTCCCATAGACTTGCATTGAGGGGGCGTGACCGTGATGTCACGAGCAAGCATCCGCCCTGCATCGCCAGTCATCAGGCACGGAGCGAAGTTCGCTCCTGATGTCTGGGGTGCTGCTGGGATCCTTTTGATAGGGGATAAGATGTCTAGGGGCAGAGTACCCCTTTAACCCCTTAACGACCATGGATGTGTATACTCATTCTATGGCTAAGGTGGTATGGCGCGGGCTCCCGACTCGAGCACGCGTCATACGGGCCGGCCCCCAGGGGCGATCCACTGCTGAGGTAGCCTGAGGGCCTACCTGTCGTCCTATGCCAGCTCCTGCGCTCAGAATGATAACGCCTGGCAGGATCAGGCTTTATCAACCGAGCGCAGAGCATACAGATCAATGTGGTTCTATGTAATCCCATTGATCTGTATGAGGAATCAAATTATTTCCCCTAAAACTCTCCTAAGGGGACTAAAAGTGTGTAAAAAAAAATAAATAAATAAATAAATTAAAGTTTAAAAACACACCCTAACCCCTTCCTTATTAAAAGTTTAAATGACCCCCCCCCTTTTCCCAAATTCCATTTAAAAAATATGTGTTATCGCCGCGTGCGTAAATGTCCAAACTATAAAAATATATTAAACCGCACGGTCAATGGCCTATGTGCAAAAAAAAAAAAAAAAAAAACAAAGTCCAAAATAGCTTGTTTTTGGTAACTTGTTAAACCGTAAAAAAAAAATAAAAAGCGATCAAAACCACAATGGTACCGATTCAAACTTCAGATCACGGTGCAAAAAATGAGCCCAAATACTAACCTGTATGGAGAAAAATTATAGGGGTCAGAAGACCACTTTAAATGTATTAATTTTCGTGCCTGTAGTTATTTATTTATTTATTTATTTTTTTCCAGAAGTGCGACAAAATCCAAGTAGGGGATCATTTTAATGGTATGGACCTACAGAATAAAGAGTTTCATTTTTACCGAAAAATTTACTGCGTAGAAACGGAAGCCCCCAAAATTTACAAAATGTTGTTTTTTATTTTTTACTTCAATTTTGTCGCACAATGATTTTTTTTTTCCCGTTTCTCTGTAGATTTTTGGGTAAAATGACTGACGTCATTACAAAGTAGAATTGGTGGCGCAAAAAATAAGCCTTCATATGGATTTTTAGCTGCAAAATTAAAAGGGTTATGATTTTTTAAAAGGTGAGGAGGAAAAAAAACGAAAGTGCAAATACAGAAAAATGCTTGGTCCTTTTTAAGGGGGGGGTTAAATCCAACTTCCGCGGCCGTTATGTTACGGTGTATCAGACGCCACCATATACTGTCGCAGACACCACAATCTCACTGCCCAGGTCACCATCCGCCATCTCCTCAGGGGCCGGGACTGTATACAGGCACATGTGGGAAATGCACACATTAGAAAAAAAACAGCGCCACCCCTGTCTTTATAGGTCGTGCGTGGTATTACCACTCGGCTCTCTTCACTTCGATAGAACTGAGCTGCAATACCACACACAACCTGAGGACAATGGCGGCAGGAGGGAAGCATCTGTGGTTTGTCTTATCCTGGATAATCGGTTTAGGGGGAGGCCGTTATAAAATTTGCACAAATTGGATTTGCTTGGATTAAATTTAATTTAATTTTTTAATGAATTTCTATTAACTTGAATCGATCGTCCATCCAAATCTGATGTGTATATACTATAGATCCTAGGTCTCTAAACTGTGGACCTCCTGCTGTTGCAAAACTACAACCCCCCCCAGCATAACCGAACAGCCGGTAGTTGTCGTTTTTAAACAGCTGGAGGCTCCCTGGTTAGGAAACACTGATCTAGTTGATTCTCACTTTCTGGAAAAGGTAAATCCTGGCTTCCCTCTCATCTACACAACAGCAGGTCATTGCTCAGGGCTGTGATTCCTATAACTACAACTCCCAGCATGCACAGACAGCCGAAGGCTTTGTACAGGAGCCCCATATAGCTTCACCCTAGGACCTTATTGGGCTTCTGGGCCAGGCCTAGGAAAAAGTCAAACTAAAGTAGTGTTTCCCAACCAAGGTGCCTCCAGCTGTTGCAAAACTACAACTCCCAGCATGCCCGGACAGCCAACGGCTGTCCGGGCATACTGGGAGTTGTAGTTTTGCAACAGCTGGAGACTTCTGCTATAGATGGATGATCTACATAGTGCTGCACGTACAGGGTGTAACCACTAGAGGGCAGCAGCGCCCAATAAATCACTAATTTAGGCATCACTGACCTTGAGCGTCTCTAAGTAAAGCGGCGACTAGTTTGAGCTGGTTTTGTAAATTGAGGCGTGAGGTGTCACACCCCGCACGCCTCCTGCACATATCTGTGTTTACTGGTGTAGGTCACCTCCGCAGGGGATATATATATATATATATATATATATATATATATATATAGATAGAGAGAGATATAGATAAGAGGGGTCAGCAGTGACCAGAAGGACACCTCTCCATCCTACTGACACTGCGGAATTCCACTTTGTAGCAGCTTCCGATGGAATCGGAGCTAAATTGCGCAGTTGCAGTGCCGGGGGCAATTCTGCCAAAAAGTATAAACAAAATTCGCCAAAATCCGGAAGGTTCTAGTATGAAACTTTGCAGCAGACTCTCATTGATATCGATAGGATGCTGCTGCAAGTAGAGTTTCGCTCTGGATTATTCTACGTCAAATTTGCGTAGTGTATGGGGCCCTAATAATTTGCAGAATGTATGACATCACAGTGTGTATGATGACACAGCAGAGAGTCACTCAGTCGGGGGGGGGGTCAATGGTGCTGAGATAAGGGGGAAGCCATGATTTACCTTTTGGGGGAAAGTGAGGATTATCTAGATCGTATTAACCAACCATGGAGCCTCCAGCTGTTGCAAAACTATAACTTCCAGCAGGTCAGGCGGTGGTCAGTGGTGCCTATATAAAGAATATACAATGTATTTCTGCAGACGATCCTCTAAGGTAGCCCAGATCGCCCCCCTTTCCCGATGCTGATACATTGTAACGCTCTGGGGGGGGTCAGGTCTCCTAATTTTCTAGAAACAAACCCTCAGCTGTGCTGCAGTTGCAAATCTAAAACTCCTAGCATGCTTGGACAGCACGGACCTACTGTTGCTGAGATGAGAGGGAAGCCATGATTTACCTTTTGGGGAAAGTGAGGATCATATAGATCTAGTTTCCCAACCAGAGAGCCTCCAGCTGTTGCAAAAACTATTACTTCCAGCATGTCAGTCGTTGGTCAATGCTGCCTATATAAAGAATATACAATGTACTTGTGCAGACGATCCTCTAAGGCTATGTTCACACTACGGAATTCCACGATCGGAACTCCGCGGTGTGAACTTAACATTAGTGTGAATGGGTCTCCGCGAGAGCGCCGCTGAAATTGTTCCGTGCAGAGAAAGAACATGTTCATTCTTTGCGCGGATTCCGCGCGCACTGCATAGCCATCAATGGTGACGGCTTAGTCCCCGCGGCCCTAGCGCTGAAGTTACTACGACGGCCGCCGCCAGGCGGAATTCAGCAGATTCCGTAGTGTGAACGGGGTCTAAGGCAGCCAAGATCTGCCTCCTGTCCTGATGCTGATACATTGTAACGCTCTGAGGGTCTTCACTAGAGATGAGCGAATTTACAGTAAATTCGATTCGTCACAAACTTCTCGGCTCGGCAGTTGATGACTTATCCTGCATAAATTAGTTCAGCTTTCAGGCGCTCCCGTTGGCTGGAAAAGGTGTATACAGTCCTAGGAGACTCTTTCCTATGACTGTATCCACCTTTTCCAGCCCACCGGAGCACCGGAAAGCTGAACTAATTTATGCAGGATAAGTCCTCAACTGCCGAGCCGAGAAGTTTGTGACGAATCGAATTTACTGTAAATTCGCTCATCTCTAGTCTTCATTTTCTAGAAACAAACCCTCAGCTGTGCTGCAGTCACTGACCATTCTCTTTGGTTTCTATCTAAAATGTAACTTTCCAAAGCTGCTCAGCTGTGTGTAAAGATTGGTTTCCATTCACTGACAGCAAGCAGAGATCTCGAAACCAGGGTACCTCCAGCTGTGGCAAATCCTACAAATCCCAGCAGTTGTGGTTTCGGTATGGGAAACTGATCTAGATGTTCCTTACTGTCCCCAAAAGGTTAATCATGGCTTCCCTCTTATTTCAGCAACAGCAGATCAGTGCTTAGTGCAGGGTTTCCCAACCAGGGTGCCTCCAGCTGTGGCAAAACTACAACTCCCAGCATGCCCGGACAGCCGTTGGCTGTCCGGGCATGCTGGGAGCTGTAGTTTTGCCACAGCTGGAGGCACCCTGGTTGGGAAACACTGGATTAGAGACCTTCCTGCTGTTCATATTAACCATGTGTAAGGAAGGGACATGGGGCTGGGATATAGACATGGCGTCTCCTCCACAGAGCGCAGAAGTCACGCTGTGGCGAGCGCAGGTACCACGTGCAGCCATGACTCTGCCTGTAATAAGCCACAGTCCCAGCCTGACTGCGTTTATTAATGGCAAATATTCTCACGTAAAACGGGCCACAGCGGCGCATCGCACAGGCCTCCGATGTGAGTGCCACTTGTTTAAAGGGGTACAACTTAGTTTAAATCAACTGGTGCCAGAAAGTTATAGAGATTTGTAAATGACTTCTATTAAAAAATCTGAACCCTTTCAGTACTTCTTAGCTGCTGTATGCTGCAGAGGAAGTTGTGTAGTTCTTTCCAGTCTGACCACAGTGCTCTCTGCTGACACCTCTGTCCATGTCGGGAACTGTCCGGAGCAGGAGAGGTTTGCTATGGGGATTTGCTTGTACTCTGGACAGTTCCTGACATGGACAGAGGTGTCAGCAGAGAGCACTGTGGTCAGACAGAAAACTACACAACTTCCTGTGGAGCATACAGCAGCTGATAAGTACTGGAAGGGTTCAAATCTATTTTTTTTTTTTTTTTTAATAGAAGTAATCTACAAATCTGTTTAACTTTCTGGTGCCAGTTGATTTAAACTAGAGTACCCCTTTAAGCTGTGTTAGAGGCGCCGCAGCAATTTTACCGCTTTAAAAATGGCACAATGGTGACACAGATTACTTTACAGCGATTTCAGAAAGTAGCGGTTTTAGGCATTGTTACACGACCGGTAAAATTGCGGTAAAATTGCACTATATTTTTACCGCAGCTTCTGAAAATCAGCGGCAATTGCAGCAATACTGCTACTTTAACCCCACGGGGACATTTATCAATGCATCTACGCTGTCTTTCAGTTGTTTGTTTGGCGCCAAATTTTGCGCAGTCTTTTTGTAGAGGACTTTTCTAACCAGTGTAAGATTTGGGACAGCGTGGAGCACTTTGTGCAAGGGACATGAAGTTATGTGCCGCAAAGAGGTTTTTCTGCGCACAACTACACCGCCTGATAGGACACGTACAAATGGGTCACAACCCAGAGCAAAAAGCTTAAAGGGGTACTCCGGTGGAAAACTTTTTTTTTTTTATTAACTGGTGACAAAGTTAAACAGATTTGTATATTACTTCTATTTTAAAAAATCTTAATCATTCCAGTACTTATTAGCTGCTGAATACTACAGAGGAACTTTTTTTCTTTTTTGGAACACAGAGCTCTCTGCTGACATCTCTGTCCATATTAGGAACTGTCCAGAGCAGCATATGTTTTCTATGGGGACTTTTTTCCTATTCTGTACAGTTCTTAAAATGGACAGAGATGTCAGCAGAGAGCACTGTGCTCGTGATTTAGCAGAGAGCTCTGTGTTCCAAAAAGAATTTCCTATGTAGTATGAGGCAGCTAATAAGTACCGGAAGGATTAAGATTTTTTAATAGAAGTAATTTTACAAATCTGTTTTTAACTTTCTGGCACCAGTTGATTTAAAGTGGAGTACCGCTTTAAAGGGTTACTCCGTTGCTCCAGCGTTCTGTACATTCTGTTCAGAATGCTCTGAGCCGTAGGCAGTGATTGTGATGTCACAACCCGCCACCTCTATTAAAGTGTATGGGAGGGGGCGTGGCAGCAGTCAGGCCCCATGTGATCAGACACTATCCTTTGGCCAGCCCAGTGTTTCCCAACCAGGGTGCCTCCAGCTGTTGCAAAACTACAACTCCCAGCATGCCTGGACAGCCTTTGGCTGTCCAGGCATGCTGGGAGTTGTAGTTTTGCAACATTCGGAGGCACCCAGGTTGGGAAACACTGGGCTGGCGGATAAATTGTCTTAAGCTGCATTATCCCTTTAAACACATCTGGAGTCCTGCTATAATCCATAGGACAAAACAATGGCTGCCCTGAGCCTAAGGGTAATAGTGAGGACAGGACTATTCCCCATTCAGTAGGTGGGCACTGTATCGGGGGAGGTCTCGGTGTTCAGGCCCCACCATTAGACAGCAAAGCCAGAAGTCCACACTTAGTGAATTCCCTCCATGTCACATGATCAAGACGGTCTCATTTAATGTGAATAAGTGCAGGATAATGCACCTGGGGAGTAAAAACCCCTCGGGCAGAATATTTAACCCTGTCCTGACCTCAGTATCTGGGGAAAGGGATTTAGGAGAAATTATTTCAGAAGATTTAAAGGTAGGAAGACAATGTAATAGAGCAGCAGGAAGCGCTAGCAGAATGCTTGGATGTATAGGGAGAGGTATAAGCAGTAGAAAGAGAGAAGTGCTTATGGATGCATAGGGAGAGGTATAAGCAATAGAAAGAGAGAAGTGCTCATGGAGGTATAAGCAGTAGAAAGAGAGGAGTGCTCATGGAGGTATAAGCAGTAGAAAGAGAGGAGTGCTCATGGAGGTATAAGCAGTAGAAAGAGAGGAGTGCTCATGGAGGTATAAGCAGTAGAAAGAGAGAAGTGATCATGGATGTATAGGGAGAGGAATAATCAGTAGAAAGAGAGGAGTGCTCATGGAGGTATAAGCAGTAGAAAGAGAGAAGTGCTAATGGATGTATAGGGAGAGGTATAAGCAGTAGAAAGAGTGCTCATGGAGGTATAGAGAGAGGTATAAGCAGTAGAAAGAGAGGAGTGCTCATGGAGGTATAAGCAGTAGAAAGAGAGAAGTGATCATGGATGTATAGGGAGAGGAATAATCAGTAGAAAGAGAGGAGTGCTCATGGAGGTATAAGCAGTAGAAAGAGAGAAGTGCTCATGGATGTATAGGGAGAGGTATAAGCCGTAGAAAGAGAGAAGTGCTCATGAATGTATAGGGAGAGGTATAAGCAGTAGAAAGAGAGAAGTGCTCATGCCACTGTACAGAACACTGGTGAGACCTCACTTGGAGTATTGTTCGCAGTACTGGAGGCCGTATCTCCACAAGTATATAGATACTCTAGAGAGAGTTCAGAGAAGATACTAAAACTAAAAACATGGATTGCAGGATAAAACTTACCAGGAAAGGTTAAAGGACCTTTTAAAGGGGTTATCCAGAATTTTTATTTTTTTTTTAATATATATATCAACTGGCTCCAGAAATTAAACAGATCTTAATCCTTTCAGTACTTATGAGCTGCTGAAGTTGAGTTGTTCTTTTCTGTCTTAGTGCTCTTCTGATGACACGTGTCTCAGGAGCTGTCCAGAGTAGAAGCAAATCCCCATAGCAAAACTCTTCTACTCTGTGCAGTTCCGAGACAAGCAGAGATGTCAGCAGAGAGCAGTGTTACCAGACAGAAAACAACTCAACTTCAGCAGCTGATAATTATTGGAAGGATTAAGATTTTTTTTTTTTTAATAGAAGTAATTTACAAATCTGTTTAACTTTCTGGAGCCAGTTGATATAAAAGAAAAAAAAATTTTTTTTCTCCCTGGAATACCCCTTTAACATGTATAGAAGAGAGAGGGGATATGATAGACTTTATATACATAAAGGGAATCAACACGGTAAAGGAGGTGAAGATATATAAAAGAAACTACCACAAGAGGATATAGTTATAAATAAGAAGGGAAAGGTTTCTGCAGTAATATCGGGAAGTATTACTTTACTGAGAGAGTAGTGGATGCATGGAATAGCCTTCCTGCAGAAGTGGTTGCTGCAAATACAGTGGAGTTTAAACATGCATGGGGTAGGTATAAGGCTATCCTTCATATAAGATAGGGATAAGTATAAGGCTATTCTTCATATAAGATAGGGATAGGTATAAGGCTAACCTTCATATAAGATAGGTATAAGGCTATATCCGTCATATAAGATAGGTATAAGGCTATCCTTCATATAAGATAGGTATAAGGCTATCCTTCATATAAGACAGGTATAAGGCTATCCTTCATATAAGACAGGTATAAGGCTATCCTTCATATAAGATAGGTATAAGGCTATCCGTCATAAGATAGGTATAAAGTTATCCTTCATATAAGATAGGGATAGGTATAAGGCTATCCTTTATATAAGAGAGCCAGGGACTATTCACAGGATTCAGATTATTGGGGAGTAGATGGGCCAAATGGTTCTTATCTGCCGACACATTCTATGTAAGTCTATAGTCTCTTGATCATGTGACGCAGAGCAGGGAGAGGAGTACGTGGACTTCTCGGGGTTTGTTCTTCTGAACACTCAGACCCCCCCCCCCCCCCCACCCACCACCAATAAAAACTTTTCACATGACCCTAGGGCAGTGGTGTCCAAACTGCTGCCCTCTAGCTGTTGCAAAACTACAACTTCCAGCATGCCCGGACAGCCAACGGCTGTCCGGGCATGCTGGAAGTTGTAGTTTTGCAACAGCTGGAGTGCCACAGTTTGGACACCACTGCCCTAGTACATATCGGTAGTGAAATAGTTGTAAACAGTTTTTTTTATGTGACATGAGAAGGGGGGGGGGGGGGGGGGGGGGGGGGGGGCATGCCTTGTGTTCCAGTAGTAGGTGCTGAAATTCTGCTGGAAATTCCGCAGCACCTCAGGTCCGTCCTCTGCCGATTCACCTGACACATCAGGATCCGTCTCTTCTGTATAAATCCTCAGTGATTGTTATAATGGACAATAAGGACAACAGAGGCCTTAGAGCTTTTGTCTTTATTTTGTTGAGAACTACCTTCCCATCACGCTCTCAAATTTGGGGTCCGGGGCTTCCACACGTAACAGACTCATTAGGGGGGGGGCGCGCACGCGCCTAGTGCACAGTCCTGATCAGCAGCAACATATCACCCACATCCGCACACCCTGGAGGGCAGGGGGGGGGGTCACCATCTCCGAGACGACTGAGTGCCCCCCAGGACAAGAGGTCATAACCTCAACGGCCTGGGGCAACGGGGGGAGGGGAGCCGCACAATTTTATTGTACAAAGTCAGATTGGTCCCAAAATAGAATAAGAAACATCATAAATATCCCAAAAAATTAAGTTACAGACACACGAGTCACCCACGGACGTATAAAAAAAAGAGGGCGGAGCCTGGGAACCAGCTCCATGCAGCATGGCGGACGCAGGATGGGGACCTGCCGGCAGACAATTACATCATGATTGGAGGCAGCGCTGGGCCCCGATTGGAGGAGAACACACCCGATTACCCTGAAGACGCAGCACATAAGTTAAAAGATCCACGTAAAAAAAATTATTATTAAAAAAAAAAACTGTTTCCGAACTAAAAGTCCAAACATTGCCCCCGCGGCCTCACATTATCGACTCTTTGTCTGAGGGGAGGGCGCCATCGACCACCACGGACAGGTCCTTCTTCAGGAGGGGGTCATCCTCCGGCTGATGCTCCGTCACCACTCGTACCGCCGTCAGATTCACATCCTCACCGCTGGGACTGCGCGGGTCCGGTCACTGTACACCTGGAGCAGCCCGGCGCCAAAGGCATCGCCTTCTACATTCAGTATCGTACAAGTGCGGTCACTGGAGGAGAAAAACATGGAGTCAGTGAAATGACGGACGAGAAGGGAGAATGAAGCAGAGGCTAGAGACCTATATACTCCATTATACTGCAGAGCTGCAATCACGATTCTGCCTGTACATATGGAAATCAATAGTTTTGAGCGTCAATATTCGAAATGCTAATTTTTACCACAAATATTTATACTATAGTGATATATAGTATATACTCTGGTTGCCCGTCTTTGAACCCTCTCCAGCTCCACTATATCTTTCTTGTACGCTGGTGCCCAGTACTGTGCACAGTATTCCATGTGCGGTCTGGCCAGTACTGTGCACAGTATTCCATGTGCGGTCTGGCCAGTACTGTGCACAGTATTCCATGTGCGGTCTGGCCAGTACTGTGCACAGTATTCCATGTGCGGTCTGGCCAGTACTGTGCACAGTATTCCATGTGCGGTCTGGCCAGTACTGTGCACAGTATTCCATGTGCGGTCTGGCCAGTACTGTGCACAGTATACCATGTGCGGTCTGGCCAGTACTGTGCACAGTATTCCATGTGCGGTCTGGCCAGTACTGTGCACAGTATTCCATGTGCGGTCTGGCCAGTACTGTGCACAGTATTCCATGTGCGGTCTGGCCAGTACTGTGCACAGTATTCCATGTGCGGTCTGGCCAGTACTGTGCACAGTATTCCATGTGCGGTCTGGCCAGTACTGTGCACAGTATTCCATGTGCGGTCTGGCCAGTACTGTGCACAGTATACCATGTGCGGTCTGGCCAGTACTGTGCACAGTATTCCATGTGCGGCCTGGCCAGTACTGTGCACAGTATACCATGTGCGGCCTGGCCAGTACTGTGCACAGTATTCCATGTGCGGCCTGACCAGTACTGTGCACAGTATTCCATGTGCGGCCTGACCAGTACTGTGCACAGTATACCATGTGCGGTCTGGCCAGTACTGTGCACAGTATTCCATGTGCGGTCTGGCCAGTACTGTGCACAGTATTCCATGTGCGGTCTGGCCAGTACTGTGCACAGTATTCCATGTGCGGTCTGGCCAGTACTGTGCACAGTATACCATGTGCGGTCTGGCCAGTACTGTGCACAGTATACCATGTGCGGTCTGGCCAGTACTGTGCACAGTATTCCATGTGCGGTCTGGCCAGTACTGTGCACAGTATTCCATGTGCGGTCTGGCCAGTACTGTGCACAGTATACCATGTGCGGTCTGGCCAGTACTGTGCACAGTATTCCATGTGCGGTCTGGCCAGTACTGTGCACAGTATACCATGTGCGGTCTGGCCAGTACTGTGCACAGTATTCCATGTGTGGCCTGACCAGTACTGTACACAGTATTCCATGTGCGGCCTGACCAGTACTGTGCACAGTATACCATGTGCGGTCTGACTAGTGATTTGTACAGCAATAGAATTATTTCCATGTCGTGGGCATCTATACCCCCCCCCCCCCCTTATTTTATTTGCCTTGGCAGCAGCTGCCCGACACTGGTCACTACAGCTAAATTAAGGCTATATTCAGACTACGGAATTTCCGCCTGCAATTCCTCTTTGAAATTGCAGGCGGAAATTCTGCTTGCTAAAATGTATAGTGTAGTGAATGGTTTTCCGTTCACACTTCGGAATTTGTGAACGGAAAATCCGCTTGGAAATTTCCGCCTGAAGAAAGGGGTTGCTCTTTCTTCAGACGGAAATCCGCGCGGAACACATTGCAGTCTATTGGAGACTGCAGTGTCCGTGCGGTCCTAGCGCCGACTGATTCAGTCAGCGCTGTCCGCACTCCGAATCTCCAGGGTTAACAGACTCCTAAGTCCTTTTCCACGTCAATCGTCCCAAGTGTTCTCCCATTTAATAAATAACACCATCACAGATTTTTCTTCCCCATGTGCATTACCTTACATTTATCAGTGTTGAACCTCATTTGCCACTTCCCAGCCCAAACCTCCACCCTATCCAGATCTATTTGTAGCAGTGCACTATCCTCTATTGTGTTATCTACTATAGACAGTGAACTGTCCTCTATAGTGTTTACCACTTTACAGAGTTTAGTATCATCTGCAAAGATTGCTAATTTACTATTCAACCCCTCTACAAGGTCATTAATGAATATATTAAATAGAACAGGACCCAAGACTGACCCCTGTGGTCCCCACTAGTAACAGTCACCCAATCAGAATAAGTACCAATAATAACCACCCTCTGTTTCCTCTCACTGAGCCAGTTACTTACCCACTTACACACATTCTCCCCCATCCTTCTCATTTTATGCACATCTTTTATGTGGCACCGTATCAAATGCTTTGCATCCTGCATTGACTCCAGTCACTCTTATCTCCTTCTATACTCCAGGAAGGCGGGGAACAGTATTATACAGTCATGGCCATAAATGTTTGCACCCCCGAGATTTTTTAAGAAAATGAAGTATTTCTCACAGAAAAGGATTGCAGTAACACAGGTTTTGCTATACACATGTTTATTCCCTTTGTGTGTATTGGAACTAAACCAAAAAAGGAGGAAAAAAAGCAAATTGGACATAATGTCACCAAACTCCAAAAATGGTCTGGACAAAATTATTATCACCCTTAACTTAATATTTGGTTGCACACCCTTTGGAAAAAAATAAGTGAAATCAGATGCTTCCTATAACCATCAATAAGCTTCTTACACCTCTCAGTCGGAATGTTGGACCACTCTTCCTTTACAAACTGCTGCAGTTCTCTCTTATTGGAAGGCGCCTTTTCCCAACAGCAATTTTAGGATCTCTCCACAGGTGATCAATGGGATTTAGATCTGGACTCATTGATGACACTTCAGAACTCTCCAGCGCTTTGTTGCCGTCCATTTCTGGTGCTTTTTGACGTATGTTTAGGGTCATTGTCCTGCTGGAAGACCCAAGATCTCGGACACAAACCCAGCTTTCTGACACTGGGCTGTACAGTGCGACCCAAAATCCATTGGTAATCCTCAGATTTCATGATGTCTTGTACACATTCAAGGCCCCCAGTGCCAGAGGCAGCAAAACAACCCAAAACATCACTGACCTCCACCATATGTCACTGTAGGTACTGTGTTCTTTTCTTTGTAGGCCTCATTCTGTTTTCGGTAAACAGTAGAATGATTTGCTTTACCAAAAAGCTCTATCTTGGTCTCATCTGTCCACAAGACATTTTCCCAGAAGGATTTTGGTTACTCAAGTTCATTTTGGTAAAATGTAGTCTTGCTTTTTTATGTCTCAGTGTCAGCAGTGGGGTCCTCCTGGGTCTCCTCCATAGCGGGGTCCTCCTGGGTATCCTCCATAGCGGGGTCCTCCTGGGTCTCCTCCATAGTGGGGTCCTCCTGGGTCTCCTCCATAGTGGGGTCCTCCTGGGTCTCCTCCATAGTGGGGTCCTCCTGGGTCTCCTCCATAGCGGGGTCCTCCTGGGTCTCTTCCACAGAGTTTCATTTCATTTAAATGTGGACGGATGGTTCACGCTGACACTGATGCTCCCTGAGCCTGCAGAACAGCTTGAATATCTTTGGAACTTGTTTGGGGCTGCTTATCCACCATCCGGACTTTCCTGAGTTGACACCTTTCATCAATTTTTCTCTTCCGTCCACACCCAGGGAGATTAGCTACAGTGCCATGGGTTGTAAACTTCTTGATAATGTTGCGCACTGTGGACAAAGGCAAATCTAGATCTCTGGAGATGGACTTGTAACCTTGAGATTGTTGATATTTTTCCACAATTTTTGGTTCTCAAGTCCTCAGACAGTTCTCTTCTCCTTCTGTTGTCCATGCTTAGTGTGGCACACACAGACACACAATGCAAAGACTAAGTGAACTTCTCTCCTTTTTATCTGCTTTCAGGTGTGATTTTTATATTGCTCGCACCTGTTACTTGTCCCAGGTGAGTATAAAGGAGCATCACATGCTTGAAACAATCTTATTTTTCCACAATTTTGAAAGGGCGCCAATAATTTTGTCCAGACCATTTTTGGAGTTTGGTGACATTATGTCCAATTTGCTTTTTTTCCTCCTTTTTTGGTTTAGTTCCAATACACACAAAGGGAATAAACATGTGTATAGGAAAACATGTGTTACTGCAATCCTTTCCTGTGAGGGATACTTCATTTTCTAGAAAAATTTCAGGGGTGCCAACATTTATGACCATAACTGTACCTCTCCCGCTCCCATTGTTCTGTGTGTTCACACAACTTTATTTGGTAGGCGGCTGTTAACACTCTCCTAATCCTACACATGGAGCGCCTTCTTTTCTCTTGTTTCAGACGTGTACTCAATGGGGAGCGCTCTCTTCAGACAACTTATGCCCGCAGCTGAGCCTCTCTCTCCCCCAACAATAAAATAAAAAATCTAGGCGTATGCGAATATTACCGACATCTGCCATCAGGAAGCCTCATACACATTAGATTATCAGCAGATCTCATCTAAGGGTGCGTTCACACTGAGAAATAGAAGAATCCTCACAAAAATTCAGCCGCAGAATTTACATTTTTTTCCCGCACTAAATTTGCGCAAATGTTGGACAAAAATCGCACGGAATAGAGCAAAAAAAACAAGAGCAGAAGATGACCGATAATACTGATCAGTGCTGTGTCCTATACATAGCACTGAACAGTATTAGCAATCAAATGATTGCTATAGATAGTCCCCTATGGGGACATGAAGTGCAAAAAAAATAAAATTGAAAAACGTAAATATAGAAACAAACAAAAAAGTGAAAAATCCCCTTCCTCAAAAAATTTAATTGTCCGATTTTCCCATTTTACCCCCAAAAAGCGTAATTTTTTTTCATCAACATATTTGGTATCGCCGCGTGCGTAAATGTCCGAACTACCAAAATATAATAATCCCATACAGTGAATGACTTAAATGTAAAAAAGTCCAAAAATGCTGCTTTGTCATAATATAAATATATATATATATATATATATATATATATATATATATATATATATACTAATCTAAGTTTTATATATGCAAATGTGGCATTGATAAAAAGTAAAGATGACGGCGCAAAAATTTAGCCCACATACCGTCCTATATACGGAAAAATGAAAAAGGTATAGGTGGTCAAAATAGGGCGATTTTAGATTACTGATTTTCTACAAAAAGTTTTAGATTTTTTAAGCAGTACAAAAATATAAAAGTATCTAGCCATGGGTATCATTTTAATCGTATTGACCCACAGAATAAACACCACATGTCATTTTTACCGTAAAACGTACAGTGTTTTCACTTAAATTTCCTCCCTAAGGGGGGTTCGCCGTACATTTTATGGTAAAATGAGAGGTTTCCTTACAAAGTACAATTGGTCACGTTAAAAAACAAGCCCTTATATGGGTCTGTAGATGGGAATATAAAAAAAAAATATAAAGTGTCAGGCATTTTAGAAGGAGAGGAGGAAAAAAAAAAAAAAGCCCAAAAATAAAATTAGCCTGGTCCTTAAGGTTAAAATGGGTTTGGTCATTAAGGGGTTAATAAATTATGCTGAGAAGATCATTAGATCATTGTGCATGTTGTGGATGTGCGACCATGTCTGTTTTCTCTATTTGAATTACATAACACTCACAGATCTCCTGGCCTGATGGCTTTTCCACCCTCAGGTGCTTAGAGAGCTTAGATCAGTAAGTGCAGAACGTTCAAACTAAACCCTTACTAAGTAACAAATGGATCTTTTTTTTCTTTTTTTTTTTTTAGAATTTTCTATGTATCACTATGTAGAAATCACTGACAGATCTGCAGGAGGTTAAGGGGGTGCGAGGACCGATCCAGGGTCCAGCAGGAAGTTTTTTTTATTATTTTGTTTAAATATTTTTGGTATCATTTACTTTTATAAAGCTCTACAGACCCTGAACCAATACAGAATTGCTGGAGGATTTCTGCCCTGCGGTTTAAATAGCCCGGTCGGGTTCTAGAGCTATGCGAGGAGATCGCTCGTGAAGACTTTTGGCTAGGCTGGCTGCTTTGTTAGTTTTTAGGGGTGTGAGTAATTCTGCAAACATTTCTGCATTTGCTCTGAAGGAGTAATCCCAGTAATGTGGGTTATATTCGGACTCTGGGTGTCAGGTTTCAGCAGCTGCTCCCGGCCCTGATGGCGTCACGTTTCCACATCAGAATAAGACGTTGGCATAGGACAGTGTTTCCCAACCAGGGTGCCTCCGGCTGTTGCAAAACTACAACTCCCAGCATGCCCGGACAGCCTTCGGCTGTCCGGGCATGCTGGGAGTTGTAGTTTTGCAACAGCTGGAGGCACCCTGGTTGGGAAACACTGTCCTAGGATCACAGTCAGACACCAAGACGGTGGTTGTGCTCAGGGCCAATACTTACACCAACCAGTCCACAGCCAGGATGAGGGAGATGTCATTAGTAGGAAGTCCCACCGCCTCCAGGATGATCGCCAGTGTCAGCACGCCCCCCGCTGGGATCCCTGCCGCCCCTACACTGGACGCTGTGGCCGTGACCCTGAGAGGAAAGAAGAGGAGACGTCAGAGGGAGAGAGAAGTCCCTGATCTAGACTGAAGCTCCTCCAGACAAAAGCACTTACAGGATGGTGATGATCGCAATGAAGTCCAACGGGTGGCTGTTGAGCTGCGCAATGAAGACGGCTGCGACACACTGGAATAACGCCGCACCGTCCATGTTTACTGTGGCACCGATGGGGAGGATGAATCTGCTGATCTGTTTGGAAACCCCATTTTTTTCCTCTACACATTTCATCATCAGCGGGAGGGTGGCAGAGCTGTAGGAAGAGCAGACACATTGGGGGAGATTAATCAAAAAACAGTGCAGAGGAAGAGTGGCGCAGTTGCCCATGGCAACCAAGGAGATAGCTTCTTTCATTTTTTAAAGAGGCCTGTGAAAAATGAAAGAAGCGATCCGATTGGTTGCTATGGGCAAGTTAGCAACTTTTCTTCTGGACAGGTTTTAATAAATCTCCCCCATTAACCCTACAGCACACAGAGAGCTACACTCACTATTCTGCTGGTGAGGTCACTGTGTACATACATTACTTATCCTGTACTGATCCTGACTTATATCCTGTATTATACTCCAGAGCTGTACTCACTATTCTGCTGGTGAGGTCACTGTGTATATACATTACATTACTTATCCTGTACTGATCCTGAGTTATATCCTGTATTATACCCCAGAGCTGTACTCACTATTCTGCTGGTGAGATCACAGTGTACATACATTACATTACTTATCCTGTACTGATCCTGAGTTATATCCTGTATTATACCCCAGAGCTGTACTCACTATTCTGCTGGTGAGGTCACTGTGTACATACATTACATTACTTATCCTGTACTGACCCTGAGTTATATCCTGTATTATACTCCAGAGCTGTACTCACTATTCTGCTGGTGAGATCACTGTGTGCATACATTACATTACTTATCCTGTACTGACCCTGAGTTATATCCTGTATTATACTCCAGAGCTGTACTCACTATTCTGCTGGTGAGGTCACTGTGTACATACATTACATTACTTATCCTGTACTGATCCTGAGTTATATCCTGTATTATACTCCAGAGCTGTACTCACTATTCTGCTGGTGAGATCACTGTGTGCATACATTACATTACTTATCCTGTACTGACCCTGAGTTATATCCTGTATTATACCCCAGAGCTGTACTCACTATTCTGCTGGTGAGATCACTGTGTACATACATTACATTACTTATCCTGTACTGATCCTGAGTTATATCCTGTATTATACTCCAGAGCTGTACTCACTATTCTGCTGGTGAGGTCACTGTGTACATACATTACATTACTTATCCTGTCCTGATCCTGAGTTATATCCTGTATTATACTCCAGAGCTGTACTCACTATTCTGCTGGAGGGGTCACTGTGTACATACATTACATTACTTATTCTGTACTGATCCTGAGTTATATCCTGTATTATACCCCAGAGCTGTACTCACTATTCTGCTGGTGGAGTCACTGTGTACATACATTACATTACTTATCCTGTACTGACCCTGAGTTATATCCTGTATTATACTCCAGAGCTGTACTCACTATTCTGCTGGTGAGGTCACTGTGTACATACATTACATTACTTATCCTGTACTGACCCTGAGTTATATCCTGTATTATACTCCAGAGCTGTACTCACTAGCTGGTGTTGGTATTCCATACCTACCTAGATGATGTCCCAAATGCTGTGGCCAGAGCACTGACAATGCCCCACAGGAAGCGATATGGGTTTTTGCGGGTGAAGGCGAAGTAGATAAGTGGCAGTACGATGAGGCCGTGGATGGCGTGCCCCACAAGGCAGCAGCAGATGTACTTGCCCAGGCTGGTGAAGAGCAGCACCACATCCTCCATCTCCACAATCTTCCCGGCCACCAGGAACATGATACCGAGCGGTGCGTACCTGGGGAGTCAGAGACTGTTAGCGGGTGGAGGTCATCCAGCTTCCCCAGAGCGGCTGCCATGTCTGCGGCACCTACCACATGATCCAGGTCACCAGCACCATGGTGGCTTCATTGAAGGAGTTGAAGAACTTGATAAGGATCTCTCCTTCCTCCCCCAACTTCCGCAGAGCCACCCCGAAGACAATGGCGAAGACCACCAAGCCCAGGATGTTCATGCCCTCCACCTCCTGACCATAGGGCACCTAATAAAGAGACAAAGCTGTCAGACAGAGTCATGGCAGAGAAAGACGCTAACGGGCGCTGGCCGTGGACTCGCACCTTAACAACCGTTCTGTTCAGGTTGGTGATGTCGGACACGTTGACTTCACTGCCGGATACATTGACGACCTCCAACTTATAGAACGTTGTGTACTGCAAGAGAGACGCAAACATCAGAGCGCTGACCGCCACCGGAGGAACTCCTCACAGCCGCCATGTGACCCTACAGTCCTCCCAGACCCCGCGGGCAACACTCACCGACTGGAAGGCGGCCGACACCAAGTTTGATGGGAAAATGTTTCTGTGGAGAGAAGACAAATGTCAGTCACAAAATAGACGCCACCGCAAGAACGTACCAACCCAGAACTGACCATACCTACCTACCTACATGTTACCACACTAGATCCACTGACAGTGACCACAACCACCTACATAACCGCACTAGATCCACTGACCACAGCCACCTACATAACCGCACTAGATCCACTGACCACAACCACCTACATGTATCCGCACTAGATCCACTGACCACAACCACCTACATGTATCCGCACTAGATCCACTGACCACAACCACCTACATGTATCCGCACTAGATCCACTGACCACAACCACCTACATGTATCCGCACTAGATCCACTGACCACAACCACCTACATGTATCCGCACTAGATCCACTGACCACAACCACCTACATGTATCCGCACTAGATCCACTGACCACAGCCACCTACATAACCGCACTAGATCCACTGACCACAACCACCTACATGTATCCGCACTAGATCCACTGACCACCTACATATAACCGCCCTCCACATCACGGCATTGTCCCCCCCCCCCACACACACCATTAGGTCACATTGCTGGTCGATGATCCGCCATGTGGTGCTACAGTCCAGAATTACAACTGTTCCATTTGTAACGATGAGATTTTCCCACAAGAGATTGTGTTCCCCGGGGGCTGAGGACGGTCATGGTCATTGTCATCTCCAGTAAACGTCATGGGGAAGAGGAGACCATGACGCATGGGGGAGGGGCCGGGACTCTCCCAAACACCAAATATAAGTGACGCACGAGGAAACAATGAATGGCTCCCACCACACGGGGAGGGACCGATGACATCACAACAGTCCCCGCCCCCCAACGTGTATCGCACAATCATCAGTCAACATTGCATCAGCTCCAACCGTACACAGCATCTGCGGGGACGAGCGGGAAAACCTCCACACACTGACACACTGTAACAGAACTTCATATACACAGCCGACACACTGTAACAAATACACCTCTCTACACAGCCCCGACACACTGTAACAAATACACCTCTCTACACAGCCGACACACTGTGACAAATACACCTCTCTACACAGCCCCGACACACAGTAACAAATACACCTCTCTACACAGCCCCGACACACTGTAACAAATACACCTCTCTACACAGCCCCGACACACTGTAACAAATACACCTCTCTACACAGCCCCGACACACAGTAACAAATACACCTCTCTACACAGCCCCGACACACTGTAACAAATACACCTCTCTACACAGCCCCGACACACTGTAACAAATACACCTCTCTACACAGCCCCGACACAGTAACAAATACACCTCTCTACACAGCCCCGACACACTGTAACAAATACACCTCTCTACACAGCCCCGACACACTGTAACAAATACACCTCTCTACACAGCCCCGACACACTAACAAATACACCTCTCTACACAGCCCCGACACAATGTAACAAATACACCTCTACACAGCCCCAACACACTGTAACAAATACACCTCTCTACACAGCCCCGACACAATGTAACAAGTGATGTTACCCCCCTCCCCCCCCCCATATGCTGCAGTTTATATAAAAACAAAGATGCAGAGACTATTGCTACAGTATATAGGTCAGTGTTTCCCATCCAGGGTGCCTCCAGCTGTTGCAAAACTACAAATCCCAGCATGTTGCACTATATAGTAGTTTATAGCATAGGTCAGTGTTTCCCAACCAGAGGTGTCTCCAGCTGTTGCAAAACTACAACTCCCAGCATGTTGCACTATATAGTAGTTTATAGTATAGGTCATCGTTTCCCAACCAGGTGCCTCCAGCTGTTGCAAAACTACAAATCCCAGCATGCCCGGACAGCCAACGGCTGTCCGGGCATGCCGGGAGTTGTAGTTTTGCAACAGCTGGAGGCACCTCTGGTTGGGAAACACTGGTACAGTATATGGTACAACGTTCTTAGGGTTGGATAAATACCCCCCCCCCCCCACCCCTACCGCGGATCCCCTCACCTCCTCCTCCTTGGCTCCTCCCCCGCGGAGCCCTGACTCACCTCACGAGGTCCAGGAAGGAGTCCACCACCTCCTTGCTCTGGGGCACTCCATCTCCCTCCCCGCTCTGGCCCTCGGCTCCGTCCCCGGGTCGGATGAGCAGCGCCAGGCAGACCCCCAGACCGGAGGCGAGGAGCGTGGTGACCAGGAAGAAGAGCAGCGCCCAGCCGCCGAGCTTCCCCAGGGCGGAGGGCTGCAGGGAGGCGGCCCCGGACACCAGGCTGCAGACCACCAGCGGCAGGATGATCATCTTCAGCAGCCGCAGCAGCAGCTCCCCGGGGAACGAGAAGCGGTAGATCTGCGCGGAGTCCAGCTCCAGCTGCCGGACCGCCATCCCGAGCACCGCGCCCGCAATCACCCCGGCCACGGTGAGCAGCACCAGCGCGTTACCGCTCAGGAAGCGGCGGGTGCGGGAGCAGCAGGTGGCGGCAGGCGGGGGCCGGTGCAGGCCGGGGGGCACGGGGGGTTCCGCGGCGTCTCCGTTACATTCCTTCATAGTGATGCCGGGTACACGTGTAGCTCAGCCGGATATGATCACGTGATCTGACGCGCCTGCCGCCGCTCACTCTACTATGAAGGGGCTGGCGGCGGAGCTCTGCTCTTATATGGAGGGGGCGGGGCTACTGTCACTTGACGCAACGTGGAACACGTGGCTCATCGTGGAGGGGGTGTGTGCATATAGCCGCGCCCCCCGTTAAAGGAACCGCTGCACAAATAAGAACAGGTGTAGGGACAGCTGAAGTGCCGTCTGACAGGTAAGAAGACATTATTATTATTAAGGGATACGAGATAGATAGTGCCCCCTATAGTATTATCCAGAAGTGAAAGTGTAAGGGTCGTCGGTGGGGGGGGGAGGTGGGTCTTACATCTCCCCCCCCCCCCCCATAGGTCCCCTTGCCCAATGACGTTCATGAACTGCTGGGACTTGTGGTGGTTACCTGCTTAGACAATAGAAATCACCCCCCCCCCCCCCCCCTACATACATGAACAGTGGTCTTTAAACTGTGGACCTCCAGCTGTTTCAACACTACAACTCCCAGCATGCCCGGACAGCCGTTGGCTGTCCGGGCATGCTGGGAGTTGTAGTTTTGCAACAGCTGGAGGCACAATGGTTGGGAAACGCTGAAACACTGGTATAGCCGATTGCATTTCCCCCCCCCCTGATGATCCCGGCACCATCCTGGTGAAACGCGTTGGGATGTTTCCGTTCTCTACATTGGTTCTGATTATTCTGAGTTGTAGTTTTCCAACAGCTGGAGGTTCCACAGTTTGGAGACCACCCATATACAGTATTAATTAGTTGCAGAGCTCATTTGCATAACTTTACAGTTGTTGAGCTCATTTGCATAGCTCCACCCATGACCATAGCGGCGATAGATAATGACCCCCACGTGTCATATTAATTAGTTGCAGAGCATTTGCTCAGCTCCACCGTCTATGATAAGTAATGACACTCACAGTATTAATTAGTTACACACTCATCTGCATAGCTCCACCCATGACCCTCGTCGTGATAGATAATGACCCCCACATACATGTACAGTATTAATTAGTAACAGGGCTCATTTGCATAGCTCCACCCATGAGTCCGTGATCAGCATAGACATTTACAGCATTGATTAAATAGAGCTCATTTGCATAGCCCCACCCACGACCCTCGTTGTGATAGATAATGACCCCCACATACATGTACAGTATTAGTTACAGAGCTCATTTGCATAGCTCCACCCATGAGTCCATGATCAGTATAGACATTTACAGCATTGATTAATTAGAGCTCATTTGCATAGCTCCACCCACAACCCTCGTAGTGATAGATAATCATCCTCATATACACGTGCAATATTAATTTGTTGCTGAGCTAATTTGCATAGCTCCTCCCATGACTCTACGTAATGACCCTCACAGTACTGATTATTAGAGCTGATTTGCATAGCTCCTCCCATGACTCTACGTAATGACCCTCACAGTACTGATTATAAGAGCTGATTTGCATAGCTCCACCCATGACCCTCATGGTGATATGTAATGACACTCACAGTATTAATTAGTTACACACTCATTTGCATAGCTCCACCCATGACCCTCGTAGTGATATGTAATGACCCCCACATCAGCGCGCAGTATTTATTGATTGGAGGCTCATTTGCATAGCTCCTCCCTCGGCTCCCGTTACCTTTGGATCTGTGTGGGAATCAGAATTTATTTTTAGCTGTCTGTCCCCTGGCGAGATTATTAATAGCGGCCGGCAATCAATCATTGATGGTGTCCTGCGCCAAAGCTCCGGACCACGGGGTCATCGGTCACAACAGGTGACACTGCGGCTCATACAGACCCCGGCAGACCACGTCGGTCTCTTCGGTTCTCACATTAAATATAACAAACGGAAATAAAGGAGATATATATATATATATATATATATATATCTCACCGTACAGAGCCAGCAATACGTGTATATAAACTAATGTGCAGAGGACAAATTATACTGCTATATAAGGCTCAAATAATACCACTATACAGTTCTCAAACACTACTTCCCTATAGTGCTCAAGTAATACTACCATACAGTGCCCAAATGATACTGCCATACAGTGCTCAAACAATACTTCCCTATAGTGCTCAAGTAATACTACCATACAGTGCCCAAATGATACTGCCATATAGTGCTCAAATAATACCACTATACAGTTCTCAAACACTACTGCCATACAATGCTCAAATAATACTTCCATATAGTGCTCAAGTAATACTACCATACAGTGCCCAAATGATGCTGCCATATAGTGCTCAAATAATACCACTAGACAGTACCTAAATAATACTGTCATATTGTGCTTAAATAATACTGCCATACAGTGCTCAAATAATACCGCTATACAGTACCTAAACAATACTGTCATATTGTGCTGAAAGAATACTGCCATATAGTGCTCAAATCATACCGCTATACAGTACCTAAATAATACTTTCATATTGTGCTAAAAGAATACTGCCATATAGTGCTAACATAATACCGCCATATAGTGCCCATTAATACTGCCATACAGTGTCCAGATTATACCACCATTTAGTGCCCAAGTTCTACTGCCATACATTGCTCAAATAATACTGCCACACAGTGTCCAAACAATATCATCATACAGTGCTCAAATAACATCATGCAGTTCCCAAAAATCACCATACAGTGCTCAAATAATACTGTCATAAAGTTCTTAAAAATGCTGCCATATAGTGCTCAAGTAATACCACCGTGCACTACTCAAATATCGCAATACGGTGCTTAAGTAATACTACTAGTACTTAAATAATACTGCCATATAGTGATCATTTATACCACCATAAAGTGCACAAATAATACTGCAATACAGTCCCAATAAAAGTACCAGTGTACATGCTATTTACTGATCTCATGTATTTCTAGGTTTACTGTTCCTTTTAACCGTGTTGATGTTTTGGGGGCAGCGGTAATAGAGCAGGGTACATGGCGGTAATAGAGCAGGGTACATGGCGGTAATAGAGCAGGGTACATGGCGGTAATAGAGCAGGGTACATGGCGGTAATAGAGCAGGGTACATGGCGGTAATAGAGCAGGGTACATGGCGGTAATAGAGCAGGGTACATGGCGGTAATAGAGCAGGGCACATGGCGGTAATAGAGCAGGGCACATGGCGGTAATAGAGCAGGGCACATGGAGGTAATAGAGCAGGGCACATGGCGGTAATAGAGCAGGGTACATGGCGGTAATAGAGCAGGGTACATGGCGGTAATAGAGCAGGGTACATGGCGGTAATAGAGCAGGGTACATGGCGGTAATAGAGCAGGGTACATGGCGGTAATAGAGCAGGGTACATGGTGGTAATAGAGCAGGGTACATGGCGGTAATAGAGCAGGGTACATGGCGGTAATAGAGCAGGGTACATGGCGGTAATAGAGCAGGGTACATGGCGGTAATAGAGCAGGGTACATGGCGGTAATAGAGCAGGGTACATGGCGGTAATAGAGCAGGGCACATGGCGGTAATAGAGCAGGGTACATGGCGGTAATAGAGCAGGGTACATGGCGGTAATAGAGCAGGGCACATGACGACCTGTGCTGTGGTCACATGGTGAGCTGCGGTATTATGGCCGCCGTTCTCTCAGACACCAGGACGCTTCTATAAAGCTGGGATTTGTAGCCTCCAGGGAGAATTTCAGAGACTCGGATAATAACCCAAGCGCCTTTTTATGAGGTGACGCCTCCCGCCCGCTCATACAGGTCATTACACAGACAATAATGTGCCAGTCAACGGGCACAGACATGGCGTTCACACAAGTGCCCCGCGTGGTGGTGCCAGGGAGGCGGCAGTCACATGCAGCAGCACCAAGGGGCCCAGATGCCCGTCCTGGACAGGGTCACCAGCTTGTAACCTCTGACCTGCTGACCGGGTCCATACTGACTAGATGGTGACACCACATACTGCCATAGCTGTGCCCACAACTGACCACATGCCATTGCTGCCAATATAATACCCAGTCTGGTTCCTAAATGCTGGCTGGGTGAGAGGCCGGGGGTGATCGTTACCCCACATTCTGACCATCACTGAATAAACATTCTATCCTCCAAACATGTAGAAGAGCCAAGAACAAGTACATAACACCACACCCTGCGCCACCTCCTGCCAAGTGCACCATAATAATCCCTTGTGTAATCTGCCCCCAGGCCTGGCACTGCCCTCTCACTGTGCACAGGTAGTGTCTGTATACAGAGTAACCCTCACCTTCCCATACCCTCCTCACCGTGCACCCTCTCACCTAGAACCTTCCTCACAGGGAAAATATTGTTTGGATATAGAGTACCCTGCCCCCCCCCCCCCATACTGTACACCCTATTATTCTGCATCATCCTCACCTGCGCCCTCTCACTCCACACTCTACTCACCTGTACCCTCTCACTCCACACTCTACTCACCTGCGCCCTCTCACTCCACACTCTACTCACCTGCGCCCTCTCACTCCACACTCTACTCACCTGCGCCCTCTCACTCCACACTCTACTCACCTGCGCCCTCTCACTCCACACTCTACTCACCTGCGCCCTCTCACTCCACACTCTACTCACCTGCGCCCTCTCACTCCACACTCTACTCACCTGCGCCCTCTCACTCCACACTCTACTCACCTGCGCCCTCTCACTCCACACTCTACTCACCTGCGCCCTCTCACTCCACACTCTACTCACCTGCGCCCTCTCACTCCACACTCTACTCACCTGCAAACTCTCACTCCACACTCTACTCACCTGCACCCTCTCACTCCACACTCTACTCACCTGCGCCCTCTCACTCCACACTCTACTCACCTGCGCCCTCTCACTCCACACTCTACCCACCTGCGCCCTCTCACTCCACACTCTACTCACCTGCGCCCTCTCACTCCACACTCTACCCACCTGCGCCCTCTCACTCCACACTCTACCCACCTGCGCCCTCTCACTCCACACTCTACCCACCTGCAAACTCTCACTCCACACTCTACCCACCTGCGCCCTCTCACTCCACACTCTACCCACCTGCGCCCTCTCACTCCACACTCTACCCACCTGTACCCTCTCACTCCACACTCTACTCACCTGCACCCTCTCACTCCACACTCTACTCACCTGCGCCCTCTCACTCCACACTCTACTCACCTGCGCCCTCTCACTCCACACTCTACTCACCTGTGCCCTCTCACTCCACACTCTACTCACCTGCGCCCTCTCACTCCACACTCTACCCACCTGCGCCCTCTCACTCCACACTCTACTCACCTGTGCCCTCTCACTCCACACTCTACTCACCTGCGCCCTCTCACTCCACACTCTACCCACCTGCGCCCTCTCACTCCACACTCTACTCACCTGCGCCCTCTCACTCCACACTCTACTCACCTGCATCCTCTCACTCCACACTCTACTCACCTGCGCCCTCTCACTCCACACTCTACCCACCTGCGCCCTCTCACTCCACACTCTACTCACCTGCGCCCTCTCACTCCACACTCTACTCACCTGCGCCCTCTCACTCCACACTCTACTCACCTGCGCCCTCTCACTCCACACTCTACTCACCTGCGCCCTCTCACTCCACACTCTACTCACCTGCGCCCTCTCACTCCACACTCTACTCACCAGCACCCTCTCACTCCACACTCTACTCACCTGCGCCCTCTCACTCCACACTCTACTCACCAGCGCCCTCTCACTCCACACTCTACTCACCTGCACCCTCCTTGTTGTGCACCCTTGTACCCTGCACCCTCCTACATTTACGCCATTGAATGTGTGGTCTAAGTAACATTATATCTTATTAGTTTGAACATTACTGCACATGGCGACGCCAAATACGTTTACTTTTGTTTTTGTTAACATTATTAAAGAAAAAAAAAAAGTGGTGGTGGGGGGGGGGGGGTGATTTAAACTATTATTAGGGAACAGGATTATTCACATTAACTTTTTTTAAAAATATTTTATTCACTATTTTGTACAACAATCTCCAGTATGCAAAGGGGAAAAGCACTACAACTCCCAGTACATAAAGATACAATGCATTACAAGCTTAAATCTTCAGCACATAAGACAAGAAGGCACTACAGACTCCATAGTGCCTGCCCACTCTACAGCAATGCCCAAGTCCAGGCAACGCCGAGTCTGAAACCACCATTCCATCAATTTCCGTTGTTAGTGCTATGTCCCTTTACATACTGGGGGTTGTAGTGCTATGTCCCTTTACATACTGGGGGTTGTAGTGCTATGTCCCTTTACATACTGGGGGTTGTAGTGCTATGTCCCTTTACATACTGGGGGTTGTAGTGCTATGTTCCTTTACATACTGGGGGTTGTTAGTGCTTTGTCGCCTTTCATATTAGAGTCTGTAGTTCAGACCCCAATATGGAGAGTGACATAGCACTACAACCCCCAGTATGTAAAGGGACAAAGCACTACAACCCCCAGTATGTAAAGGGACAAAGCACTACAACCCCCAGTATGTAAAGGGACAAAGCACTACAACCCCCAGCAGGAAAAGGAACATAGCACTACAACCCCAGTATGTAAAGGAACATAGCACTACAACCCCAAGTATGTAAAGGGACATAGGACTACAACCCCCAGTATGTAAATGAACATAGCACTAACAACCCCCAGTATGTAAAGGAACATAGCACTACAACCCCCAGTATGTAAAGGGACATAGCACTACAACCCCCAGTATGTAAAGGGACATAGCACTACAACCCCCAGTATGTAAAGGGACATAGCACTACAACCCCCAGTATGTAAAGGGACATAACACTACAATCCCAGTATGTAAAGGAACATAGCACTACAACCCCCAGTATGTAAAGGGACATAGCACTACAACCCCAGTATGTAAAAGGACATAGCACTACAACCCCCAGTATGTAAAAGGACATAGCACTACAACCCCCAGTATGTAAAAGGACATAGCACTACAACCCCCAGTATGTAAAGGGACATAGCACTACAACCCCCAGTATGTAAAGGGACATAGCACTACAACCCCCAGTATGTAAAGGGACATAGCACTACAACCCCCAGTATGTAAAGGGACATAACACTACAACCCCAGTATGTAAAGGAACATAGCACTACAACCCCCAGTATGTAAAGGGACATAGCACTACAACCCCAGTATGTAAAAGGACAAAGCACTACAACCCCCAGTATGTAAAAGGACATAGCACTACAACCCCAGTATGTAAAAGGACATAGCACTACAACCCCCAGTATGTAAAAGGACATAGCACTACAACCCCCAGTATGTAAAAGGACATAGCACTACAACCCCCAGTATGTAAAAGGACATAGCACTACAACCCCCAGTATGTAAAGGGACATAGCACTACAACCCCCAGCATATAAAGGGACAAAACACAACAACGGAAATTGATGGAATGGTGGTTTGGGGCGCTGCGCCCGGACTTGGGCATTGCTGTGTAGGATGAGCAGATGCACTGTCTACACTGCTGCAGATTTGCAAAAAAAAAAAAAGGGGCATTAAGGGGGCAGGGGCGGAAAAGGGCAGGGGCTCAAGCCCCCTTTGAACCCTATGTGTGCACGTCCCTGCTCCTCACCCTGCACCCTCTTCTCCTGGCACTCGCCCCCTGATCCTTATCGTGTCATCTGTCACCAATCTCTTATTTCCTACATCTCGTCCTTATATAACCCCATCAAAACATCAACTCAATGAGCCCTCTGTGTGGTGTGCGGGGAGCGGCCCTCTGGTGTAGTAAGGTGGAGCTGGTGGGCATGTGGGGTGTAGACTGGCATCGCTTAGAAGACCCATCTATACCATGTCTAACACTGGAGGTGAATACTTTATCAGCTCACGTGTTCCCTGCCACATACGTGTGCCGGCACCAGACGCTCGGCTCTGTACTGATGCCAGGTGTGGTGCCCATACATTGTGCCCTCCACCTTTTATGCGGTGGCACCTGGTTGGTGCCCTGTCTTCTATGAATGAGGCTTCTTAGTTGTATAATGAAAAGCTCTGCCACATTTTAACAGTTATTTTATATTATTTTGACTTTTAGAGCGTGATTGTAAAGATATCTGCTTGCTGTCAGTGAGTGGAAACATTCACTATTAAAGCAGCACTCCGGTGGAAAACATTTTTTATTTTTATTTTTTCAAATCAACTGGCTCCAGAAAGTTAAACAGATTTGTAAATTACTTCTATTAAAAAAAAAAAAAAAAAATCTTAATCCTTCCAGTACTTATCAGTAGAGGAAGTAGAGTTGTTATTTTCTGTCTGACCACAGTGCCCTCTGCTGACACCTCAGTCCATGTCAGGAACTGTCCAGAGTAGGAGCAATTCCTCCTAGCAAACCTTTCCTGCTGTGGACAGTTCCTGACATGGACAGAGGTGTCAGCAGAGAGCACTGTGGTCAGACAGAAAAGAAATTCAAAAAGAAATGAACTTCCTTTGTAGTATACAGCAGCTGATAAGTACTGGAAGAATGAAGATTTTTTAACACAAGTAATTTACAAATCTGTTTAACTTTCTGGCACCAGTTGATTTGAATTTAAAAAAAAAAAAAAAAAAAAAATTCCAGTGGAGTACCCCTTTAATGTCCATAGGCTAAAGACTAATCATTTCCCGAGCTGCTTTGCATATCCTTTCTTCCCAGAATTCCCAGTAATATGCTATCCTATGAATACCCACACACCATTAGGGTGTTCTCCTCAAGGAGAAATCTTAACCCTGCGCACCTAATCCCACAAGAGAACAACCCATGCTGCCCAGGGGGCCCTGCTGCAGACTATCTACATCAGTCGTCTCAAACTGGGGCCCTCCAGATGTTGCAAAACTTCAACTCCCAGCATGCCCGCACAGCCGTCGGCTGTCCGGGCATGCTGAGAGTTGATGTTTTGCAACATCTGGAGGGCCACAGCTTGAGACCACTGCTCTACATGAAGCTACAGGAGATGATCTGGGCTGGTGTCTTGTGATGTCATAGTCCTGATATGGTGATGTCACAGTCCTGATATGGTGATGTCACAGTCCTGATATGGTGATGTCACAGTCCTGATATGTTGATGTCACCGAGCTCATTCATTATAGATGCCGTGACATCAGAGGAAGCTTCTAACCCTTTTTACCCCAACTCGACCCTGGGTGCAGGGGTAGATGAAGTGGCCCCTGGGTGCAGGGGTAGATGAGGTGGCCCCTGGGTGCAGGGGTAGATGAGGTGGCCCCTGGGTGCAGGGGTAGATGAAGTGGCCCCTGGGTGCAGGGGTAGATGAGGTGGCCCCTGGGTGCAGGGGTAGATGAGGTGGCCCCTGGGTGCAGGGGTAGATGATGTGGCTCCTGGGTGCAGGGGTAGATGATGTGGCTCCTGGGTGCAGGGGTAGATGATGTGGCTCCTGGGTGCAGGGGTAGATGATGTGGCCCCTGGGTGCAGGGGTAGATGACGTGGCCCCTGGGTGCAGGGGTAGATGACGTGGCCCCTGGGTGCAGGGGTAGATGACGTGGCCCCTGGGTGCAGGGGTAGATGACGTGGCCCCTGGGTGCAGGGATAGATGACGTGGCCCCTGGGTGCAGGGATAGATGACGTGGCCCCTGGGTGCAGGGATAGATGACGTGGCCCCTGGGTGCAGGGATAGATGACGTGGCCCCTGGGTGCAGGGGTAGATGACGTGGCCCCTCGGTGCAGGGATAGATGATGTGGCCCCTGGGTGCAGGGGTAGATGATGTGGCCCCTGGGTGCAGGGGTAGATGATGTGGCCCCTTCATGTGACCAGTATTACAAGGTTACTGGGAACCCACCAGATTCCTGTCAAACCAGTTGATCCCAACATTCCAGTTATGGATCTTATAACCTGTTGTCAGGCGAATAGGAGATGAATGAGGAGGGGGATGATGAGGGTAGTGATGAAGATGAGGAGGATGAGGGTGATGAACAGGATGATGACAAGGATATTGATGAGGAAGATGGTGGTGAACTGAAGGATGATGAGAGTGATATTTAGGAGGATGGGAATGACAGAGAGGGTAGGAATGATGAGAAGGATGATGGGGATGTTATGAGGAGGATAATGGGAGTGATCATTATAAAGAAGGGAATGATGAGGGAGATGGTTGTAGATGATAACGGGGAGGATTATTGGGGTCCTTTGCTGTAATTTTTTCACCCTCATTCCTCCCTCGTGGTTTCCATGGTGACACACATAAGCCCCTGGATATGAAGACGTAATGGTCTCCATGGTAACCTCGTCTTTATTCTAGGCCTCTGATCGATTGTCCCGGGTGTCATGAGACTCCTCGTGAACGTAATGTAACACGTGCGAAGTGTTAACCGCCCTAGACAGCAAAATGTCCCCATCGACAATATTTATATATATATATATATATATATACACACACATACTATGTGAACAATGGCCCCACGTTCTGTTTAGCTTCATTGTCTCAGATGTATAACACCCGGCCCCGAACAATGGGGTCACCTTTACAGACATTGGTGATAGAATGGGTTGTTTTATAGCGCCCCCTGATACCAGCGCGTACTGTAATAGTTACATCCGGAGATGTCTACTCTCCCAAATCTTTCCCCATCAGCCATGAGACGTATTATAGAGAAGTGGAAGCCTTTAGGATCCACAGTGACTCAGCCATGAAGTGGAGACCATGTGAAGTTACAGATCGGGGTCATCGAGGAGAGAGAAAAAGTCACCAACGCTCTGCTGACTCCATAACTGCAGAGACCAAACCTCATCTGGTAATAACATCAGCACAAACCACGACCCTTACATCACCAAGCACAATGCCAAGGGTCAGATGGAGGGGTGTAAGGCGTCAGATGGAGGGGTGTAAATCTTCAGATGGAGGGGGTGTAAGGCGTCAGATGGAGGGGTGTAAGGCGTCAGATGGAGGGGTGTAAGGCGTCAGATGGAGGGGTGTAACGCGTCAGATGGAGGGGGGTGTAAAGCTTAAGATGGAGGGGTATAAAGCGAGAGTCGTGGGGGGGTAAAGCGCCAGACAGAGGGGTGTAAAGCATCAGATGTAGGAGTGTAAAACGTCAGAAGGAGGGGGTGTAACGCATCAGATGGAGGGGTGTAAAGCGTCAGATGGGTGTAAAGCCTCGGGGTGTAAAGTGTCAGACGGAGGGGTGTAAAGCGTCAGACGGAGGAGTGTAAAGCGTCAGATGGAGGGGTGTAAAGCGTCAGACGGAGGAGTGTAAAGCGTCAGACGGAGGAATGTAAAGCGTCAGATGGAGGGATGTAAAGTGTCAGATGGAGGGATGTAAAGTGTCAGATGGAGGGATGTAAAGTGTCAGATGGAGGGGTGTAAAGCATCAGATGGAGGGGTGTAAAGCATCAGATGGAGAGGTGTAAAGCCACCCCCACTGGTCTCTGGAGCAGAGGAGACATATTCTGTGCAGTGAAGGATCACACTTCTCTATCTGGCGTCTGATGGAACAGTCTGGGTTTGGTGAATGCCAGGAGAATGTTACCTGCCGGACATCATTTGGCGGGAGAAAAAACAGTACATGCACTATTTTTCTCCTGTCACAAAATAACATCTGTTATTAATAACGGGCTACGACGGGTTAAAACGGAGAACGTAAAAATCTCATAGACTTTAATGGGATTTTGTAACGAACGTTTAACGGACTTTTTTAAGGGTTTTCATAACAGAACATATAACGGCTCTTTAAAAAGGAAGAACTTTATAGTGTGAAAGCAGCATTACAGGAAACATTTGAGATGAACTGTTATTGACCAAATACTTATTTTCCACCATAATTTGCAAATAAATTCTTTTAAAAAAAATCAGACAATGTGATTTTATGGATTTTTTTTTCTCATTCTGTCTCTCATAATTGAGGTTATAACCTATGATGAAAATTACAGCCTCTCACCTTTATAAGTGGGAGAACTTGTACAATTGGTGGCTGACTAAATACTTTTTTGCTGGTATTTTGGCCCATTCCTCCATGCAGATCTCCTCTAGAGCAGTGATGTTTTGGGGCTGTCGCTGGGCAACACGGACTTTTAACTCCCTCCAAAGTTTTTCTATGGAGTTGTGATCTGGAGACTGGCTAGGCCACTCCAGGACCTTGAAATGCTTCTTATGAAGCCACTCCTTCGTTGCCCGGGCGGTGTGTTTGGGATCATTGTCATGCTGAAAGACCCAGCCACGTTTCATCTTTAATGCCCTGCGGATGGAAGGAGGTTTTCACTAATAATCTCACGATACATGTTCCCATTCATTCTTTCCTTTACATGGATCAGTCATCCTGGTCCCTTTGCTGAAAAACAGCCCCAAAGCATGATGTTTCCACCCCCATGCTTCACAGTACGCATGGCGTTCTTTGGATGCAACTCAGCATTCTTTCTCCTCCAAACACGATGAGTTGAGTTTTTACCGAAAAGTTCAACTTTGGTTTCATCTGACCATATGACATTCTCCCAATCCTCTTCTGGATCATCCAAACGTTCTCTAGCAAACTTCAGACGGGCCCGGACATGTACTGGCTTAAGCAGGGGACACATCTGGCACTGCATGATTTGAGCCCCTGGCAGTGTAGTGTGCTACTGATAGTATCCTTTGTTACTTTGGTCCCATCTCTCTGCAGGTCATTCACTAGGTCCCCCCGTATGGTTCTGGTTTTTTTTCTCACCGTTCTTGTGATCATTTTGACACCACGGGGTGAGATCTTGCGTGGAGCCCCAGATCGAGGGAGATTATCAGTGGTCTTGTATGTCTTCCATTTTCTAATAATTGCTCCCACAGTAGATTTCTTCACACCAAGCTGCTTGCCTATTGCAGATTCAGTCTTCCAATCCTGGTGCAGGTCTACAATTTTGTTTCTGGTGTCCTTCGACAGCTCTTTGGTCTTGGCCATAGTGGAGTTTGGAGTGTGACTGTTTGAGGTTGTGGACAGGTGTCTTTTATACTGATAAAAAGTTCAAACAGGGGCCATTAATACAGGTAACAAGTGGAGGACAGAGGAGACTCTTAAAGAAGAAGTTACAGGTCTGTGAGAGCCAGAAATCTTGCTTGTTTGTAGGTGACCAAATACTTATATTTCACCATAATTTGCAAATAAATTCTTTAAAAATCAGACAATGCGAAAAAAAATTCTCATTCTGTCTCTCATAGTTGAGGTTATAACCAATGATGATAATTACAGGACTCTCATGTTTATAAGGGGGAGAACTTGCACAATTGGGGGCTGACTAAATACTTTTTTGCCCCACTGTATATTTAGCTCACAGACAATTGTCTAAACTGGATACAACTGTAACAAACCCTCAGCATACACAATGATTCAGCACTCAAGAATCTGCTCCTTCCTTCTTTGGGAATTATTATTTCCAGCCGGAGAAGTCGCAGAGTAAAACTTCCAGGATCCTTCGCCAACATAAGAGAATGTTCCGACCACATGTGACCCCCATGAATCAGCACCAGATGTGCGCCACCTCTCCTGTCAGCCAATCACGGGCAGCGGTCACAGACGGAAACTCTGCGTAACATCACTAACCAGGTAACAAATCAACAACAAATCCATATCATGTTAGGGAAAAATGGAGCAACACGATGGCAGGGAGGATGTATACCTCAGGATACATGGAGTAGTGGTCAGGAACGCTCCGCTGTATACACAGTGACCTTCCGCTGTATATACACATACATCTATATCAGGCACATTCTCCGTCCTCGGCTGGTCACATGACACAATTTACCTTCACAGAGATCTATAAAATGCCCTTCAGGGAATCACTAGCAAAGCTGCATTTCACAGAGAAAATTTGTTGTTGCCCCCGTCCCCCCCAAGTCATCGGCGGTTCCTCATTCTTGTCCATGTTTTCAAAGTACTGAGAAGTATCAAAAACCAAAAATAGTCAAAACGCTGCGGCGGGAGGCGCTTATAAAACTGTGACATTATGTCTTATCCTCCAGAGCTGCACTCACTATTCTGCTGTTATATCATGTCTTATCCTTCAGTCATCTTCAGAGCTGCACTCACTATTCTGCTCTTACATTATTTCTTATTCTCCAGTCACCTCCAGAGCTGCAATTGTTGTTCTGCTTTTACATCATATCCTATACTCCATTTACCTCCAGAGCTGCACTCACTATTATGCAGATACATCATCATATCTTATCCTCTAGTCACATTCAGAGCTGCACTAACTTTTCTGCTGTTACATCATGCCTTATGCTCCAGCCACCTTCAGAGTTGCAATCGCTATTCTGCTGTTTCATCATGTCTTATACTCCAGTCTCCTCCAGAGCTGCAGTCATTATTCTTATGGTATATAATGTATTCACCTCCAGTCACCTCCAGAGCTGCAGTATTCCGGTATTGTATCACATCTAGTCACATCCAAAATCACTAGCAGAATTATGAAAAAAAACTTTGGATGCAATAGAAGTACAACATGCTGTAATGGCAGAATTTTAAGTGCAGCTCCGAAGGTGACCAGAATAGACCAAAAAATATGCTGTAACAGCAAAATAGTGACTACAGCTCTGGTGGTAACTAGAGGATAAGACATGATGTAAAAGCAAAACAGTGAGTGCAGCTCTGGAGGTGACTGGAGGATAAGATATGCTGTAAAAGCAGAATAGTGAGTGCAGCTGTGGAGGTGACTGGAGGATAAGACAAGTTACACAAGAATTGTAAGTTCTGCTTTGGATGTGGCTGGAGTATAAGACGTTATGTAAGCAAAGAATTATTGCTCCTCCCCTGTATAAGCCTCATACCCTCCCCGCTCTGTGCTGGGATCCTGTTCTTCATACTCTTCATATCGTTTTTGCTCCTGGGCGGAGGAACCTGAGGACATGAAAGTTTCTTGTGGGGAAAAGATTTATATCTTACGTATAAAGATCAGTCTACACACCCTAGATGAATGTAAACCAAGTCCACTAATGGGACCAACTCTTCCCTGACACCAGGTGAATCTCAACATACCTTATCCATGTGCTTCTATGGGATATATGTGGTGACCACTGGGGTGGAGTAAGCTGGCGGTGTTTGTGGGTAACATATAGACACAGTTCATAACGCCAGGGTAGTGTTAACCTCCACACTCCAAGGGTAGCAGCTCCCTGGGCCAAGCACTGAGGCAATAACGACCATAGATGCAGAGTTACGGAAACTGCTTTTACTTTACTCAGGAACTTGCAGGTTAAACAGGAACATTCAGTATTTAGTGCTGGAGAATGTTTTAGGGATCACAGTTGCTTCTACTATGGGGCATGAAGTCTTTGCTGACTAGCTTCTTGCTTGGTGAATTATACTTTAGACTGATCTGGACTTAGAACTTAAAGGGGTTATCCAGGAAAAAACTTCTATATATATATATATCAACTGGCTCCAGAAAGTTAAACAGATTTGTAAATTACTTCTATTAAAAAAATCAATCCTTTCAGTACTTATGAGCTTCTGAAGTTAACGTTGTTCTTTTTTGTCTAAGTGCTCTCTGATGACACGTATCTCGGGAACCGCCCAGTTTAGAAGAGGTTTGCTATGGGGATTTGCTTCTAAACTGGGCGGTTCCCGAGACACATGTCATCAGAGAGGACTTAGACAGAAAAGAACAACCTTAACTTCAGAAGCTCATAAGTACTGAAAGGATTAAGATTTTTTAATAGAAGTAATTTACAAATCTGTTTAACTTTCTGGAGCCAGTTGATATATATTGAAAAAGTTTTTTCCTGGATAACCCCTTTAACTGAGTAACATACATAAAACTTTGGAGCTGACAAACACTGACTCTGCTCTTCAGTTGGGAATCCTAAGTTAGGGCTTACCACCAGACTGGTAACTAACTAATGGGGCCGGAGTTGCCTGATGCTTTTTATCTCACGTTATCCTTTTGGAACTTAACTTGCCTGAACTTGCAAGATCTGGTCAGCAGGATCCTGTGCAGGGTGCTGTTGCTCAGAAACAGATTGGTGCACAGTCCATATCAGGAACTGTCAAGTGCAGGATAGGTTTGCTATGGGGATATGTTCCTGACATGGACAGAGATGTCAGCAGAGAGCACTGTGGTCAGACAGAAAAATTCAAAAAGAAAAGAACGTCCTCTGCAGCATACAAAGATTTTTAGCCTAGAAAACATTTTTGTTGCACTCTTCACCAATCAAATGCACTTATTACAAGGAAGACAGAGGGGTCTGGAGGTGGATGAGGACAGAGGTATCTGGAGTAGAACTAGGGGTGTGGAGGAGGGGGAGGAGGACAGAGGAGTCTGGAGGAGGAGGGCAGAGGAGTCTGGAGGAGGAGGGCAGAGGAGTCTGGAGGAGGAGGGCAAAGGAGTCTGGAGGAGGAGGGCAGAGGAGTCTGGAGGAGGAGGGCAGAGGAGTCTGGAGGAGGAGGGCAGAAGAGTCTGTAGGAGGAGGGCAGAGGAGTCTGGAGGAGGAGAGAGCAGTTTGGAGAAGGAACAGAGGGGTCTGGAGTAGGTATAGAGGAGTCTGGAGGAGGAGAGGGCAGTCTGTTAGAGGAACAGAGGAGTCTGGAGGATAAGAACAGAGAAGTCTGTGGGGGGAGGTGAACTGGATAGGGATAATGGGGTCTGGAAATACAAGAATGTCTGGGAACAGCTTGTTCCTTTCTCCCTACTAAGAACACATCTTGCCAAGCCCAACCGAGCGCATGTGTATAGAAAATCCTTATAAGATGTCACTATGGTAGAGATCAGTATAGTGGGGGGATCAGTATAATGAAGGGGGGCATGTATAGTGTGGGGGGGTCAGTATAGTGAGGGGTCAGTATAATGTGGGGGGGTCAGTATAGTGGGGGGGGGGGTCAGTATAATATGGGGGGCATGTATAGTGTGGGGAGGGGTAAGTATAGTTGGGGGGGTCAGTATAGTGAGTGTTCAGTATAGTGGGTATAGGGGGGGGGTCAGTATAGTGGGGGGGCAGAATAATGAGGGGGTCAGTATAATATGGGGGGCATGTATAGTGAGGGGGGATCAGTACAGTGAGTGTTCAGTATAGTGGGTATAGGGGGGTCAGTATAGTGGGAGGGGTAAGTATAGTGGGAGGGGTAAGTATAGTTGGGGGGGTCAGTATAGTGGGGGGGCAGTATAGTGGGAGGGGTAAGTATAGTGGGGGGGTCAGTATAGTGAGTGTTCAGTATAGTTGGGGGGGTCAGTATAGTGAGAGTTCAGTATAGTGAGTATAGGGGGGGGTCAGTATAGTGGGGGGGGGCAGTATAATGAGGGGGTCAGTATAATATGGGGGGCATGTATAGTGTGGGGGGGTCAATATAGTGAGTGTTCAGTATAGTGGGTATAGGGGGGGTCAGTATAGTGGGGGGGGCAGTATAGTGGGGGGGCAGTATAGTGGGAGGGGTAAGTATAGTGGGGGGGGGTCAGTATAGTGAGAGTTCAGTATAGTGAGTATAGGGGGGGTCAGTATAGTGGGGGGGCAGTATAATGAGGGGGTCAGTATAATATGGGGGGCATGTATAGTGTGGGGGGGTCAATATAGTGAGTGTTCAGTATAGAGGGTATAGTGAGGGGTCAGTATAGTGTGGGGGATCAGTATAATGAGGGGTCAGTATAATATGGGGGGCATGTATAGTGTGGGGGGGTCAGTATAGTGAGTGTTCAGTATAGAGGGTATAGGGGGGGTCAGTATAGTGTGTGGGGGGGTCAGTATAGTGAGTGTTCAGTATAGAGGGTATAGGGGGGGTCAGTATAGTGTGTGGGGGGGTCAGTACAGTGAGTGTTCAGTATAGAGGGTATAGGGGGGGTCAGTATAGTGGGGGGGGGTCAGTATAGTGGGAGGGGTAAGTATAGTTGGGGGGGGGGGTAAGTATAGTAAAGGGTCAGTTCCGGTGAATCACATGTCGCTGACTTTTTCCAGGCACTAATGTCCTGTATTTACACAAGTCCTGATGACATTGTCACCACCGCATGGTATTCGCTGCAGTGTATCCCTATCATGTGACATGTGTGACCCCCAACTCACATGACTCCCAGGGGCTTCTCCTCACAGTCTGTTTCACAGCGCAGAATTTAACTCTTCACTGACACCATCCCACCCCCAAACTGGGGGGGGGGGGAAACATGAGAAGGGCCCTGCTGCTGTACAGACTCACCGTGAGGCCGTAGTGGGGGTAATATTGCCCCTCACCCAGCTTTCCCAGGAACGGTTAGATCTATACATAATACAACAAACAACAGATTAGTCCATAGAAGCCTCGGGGACTGAAAATGACTGGAATCCCATAAAAGAGGCTTATATTTAATGTATGAGCTGCGCCCCATGTCTGGATCAGGCCTGGATACACTGTTCTGTGTACAGCAGGTCCTGGCAGGAGCGGAGTTAAGGCCGCACCCCAACCCCGGGCATCAACTAAACCTCCCATTAACCTAATGACGGAGGCGAATTTCTGATCGTCTGAAGCGTATAATACCTTCCCTGGAGGGATCAGCGTCGTAATAATCTGCACATTATAAGAGATCAGCAGTGCCACCTCTGGTCTGCGCCATTTATCGCCATTGTCCGCCAATCCCAGTGGATGATGGGAGATTCTTATAAACCACAACATACGATATCGTCCCTGACATCACAAGATGGCTCCATTGGAATGGACGACGCAGTAAATCTACTGAAGAAGCTTCTCAAAACGCCATGATCCAGTGTTTCCCAACCAGGGTGCCTCCAGCTGTTGCAAAACTACAACTCCCAGCATGCCCGGACAGCCGTTGGCTGTCCGGGCATGCTGGGAGTTGTAGTTTTGCAACAGCTGGAGGCACCCTGGTTGGGAAACACCACCATGATCACATGTGGGCGCAATAGGATATCCAGAAGTGAAGGTCGCTGTCCAGGAAAAGTTCTGCCGTCTGGGTTGAAGGAACGTTCTGTCTTAACACTTTCTTGGAACCGTTCCTGTCGGATGATGAGGACATTCCCGGCGGTGAGGCCTCGTGTATACGGCCATAGATGATGTAACGGAGGGATGTAGGAGGCCTCTGCTGAACATATTGGGGGAGATTTATCTAAACTTGTTGACCAGTTGCCCATAGCAACCAATCAGATCGCTGCTTTCATTTTCCAGAGGACTTTTTAAAAATGAAAGAAGCGATCTGATTGGTTGCTATGGGCAACTGGTTAACGTTTCCTCTGCGCAGGTTTTCATAAATCTCCCTTCATTTTCTCATGGAAGTTTTTTCTGTAGAAATCTGGGACAAAAAAAACAAAAAAAAGATGGCTGCTCCCTCATGTGATGTGTATACAGAGGTATAAGGAAGCAGTCCTGAAGAGGAGACACCATCACAGCTGTACAGAGCGGCCTCCACCATCACAGCTGTACAGAGCGGCCTCCACCATCACAGCTGTACAGAGCGGCCTCCACCATCATCACAGCTGTACAGAGCGGCCTCCTCCATCACAGCTGTACAGAGCAGCCTCCACCATCACAGCTGTACAGAGCGGCCTCCACCATCACAGCTGTACAGAGCGGCCTCCTCCACCATCACAGCTGTACAGAGCGGCCTCCACCATCACAGCTGTACAGAGCGGCCTCCACCATCACAGCTGTACAGAGCGGCCTCCATCATCATCACAGCTGTACAGAGCGGCCTCCTCCACCATCACAGCTGTACAGAGCGGCCTCCACCATCACAGCTGTACAGAGCGGCCTCCATCATCATCACAGCTGTACAGAGCGGCCTCCATCATCATCACAGCTATACAGAGCGGCCTCCACCATCACAGCTGTACAGAGCGGCCTCCATCATCATCACAGCTGTACAGAGCGGCCTCCACCATCACAGCTGTACAGAGCGGCCTCCATCATCATCACAGCTGTACAGAGCGGCCTCCACCATCACAGCTGTACAGAGCGGCCTCCACCATCACAGCTGTACAGAGCGGCCTCCATCATCATCACAGCTGTACAGAGCGGCCTCCTCCACCATCACAGCTGTACAGAGCAACCTCCTCCACCATCACAGCTGTACAGAGCAACCTCCTCCACCATCACAGCTGTACAGAGCGGCCTCCACCATCACAGCTGTACAGAGCGGCCTCCTCCACCATCACAGCTGTACAGAGCGGCCTCCTCCACCATCACAGCTATACAGAGCGGCCTCCTCCACCATCACAGCTATACAGAGCGGCCTCCACCATCACAGCTGTACAGAGCGGCCTCCTCCATCATCACAGCTATACAGAGCGGCCTCCTCCACCATCACAGCTGTACAGAGCGGCCTCCACCATCACAGCTGTACAGAGCGGCCTCCTCCACCATCACAGCTGTACAGAGCGGCCTCCTCCATCATCACAGATGTACAGAGCGGCCTCCATCATCACAGCTGTACAGAGCGGCCTCCTCCATCATCATCATCACAGCTGTACAGGGCGGCCTCCTCCATCATCACAGCTGTACAGAGCGGCCTCCACCATCATCACAGCTGTACAGGGCGGCCTCCACCATGACAGCTGTACAGGGCGGCCTCCAGCATGACAGCTGTACAGGGCAGCCTCCACCATGACAGCTGTACAGGGCGGCCTCCACCATGACAGCTGTACAGGGCGGCCTCCACCATGACAGCTGTACAGGGCGGCCTCCACCATCTTGGCTGTACAGGGCGGCCTTTACCATCTTGGCTGTACAGGGCGGCCTCTACCATCTTGGCTGTACAGGGCGGCCTCTACCATCTTGCCTGTACAGGGCGGCCTCTACCATCTTGGCTGTACAGGGCGGCCTCTACCATCTTGGCTGTACAGGGCGGCCTCTACCATCTTTGCTGTACAGGGCGGCCTCTACCATCTTGGCTGTACAGGGCGGCCTCTACCATCTTGGCTGTACAGGGCGGCCTCTACCATCTTGGCTATACAGGGCGGCCTCTACCATCTTGGCTGTACAGGGCGGCCTCTACCATCTTGGCTGTACAGGGCGGCCTCTACCATCTTGGCTGTACAGGGCGGCCTCTACCATCTTGGCTGTACAGGGCGGCCTCTACCATCTTGGCTGTACAGGGCGGACCTCACCACCATTGTTGTCAGCCGTCTCCACCTGGACACGTATGAGTGGCGCAGGAATGTGGAGGTAATGCTGAATTACCTGGAAAGGTCACATGGTTTTGTTAATGCAGAACTGACAGAACAGGAAGTGACATTAGGAACAGCTGACATGTCACAACAGATGATGTCACAACGACACACAATATGTACTCCAGTGCAGTGTATACAGTGTGTTGTATGTATAGGGTAGTGTAGTGTTTCCCAACCAGTGTGCCTCCTGCTGTTGCAAAACTACAAATCTCAGCATGCCCTGACAGCCAAAGGCTGTCTGGGCATGCTGGGAGTTGTAGTTTTGTAACAGCTGGAGGCACTTGAGCGGCCTCCACAATGACAGCTGTACAGGGCGGCCTCCACCATCACAGCTGTACAGGGCGGCCTCCACCATCACAGCTGTACAGAGCGACCTTTTGCAACAGCTGGAGGCACTTGAGCGGCCTCCACAATGACAGATGTACAGCTGGAGGCACTTGGGCTGGGAAACATTACAATACACCACACTATACATTTATGCACCACGCAACACACAATCACTCCCTCAGCTACAGCTTGAAGGATCTGATGCAACTAAGAGCTCAGTTACAGGAGCCGCGTCCTTGCATCCTGGAGGAGGAGACACCGCGGATCTTATGATGCATAATCTGTGGCTTAAATCCCCAGTCACTGACCGGATACTGATCACAGAGACACTGGACGACCCTGGCTCTGCTACATCACCCACACTGATGACAGTGAACCCAGAAGGTGCCCCAATTATTTGCCCACAGGGGGATATTTCTTTATGTTTCAGCCTCAATAAAAAAAATAATAATAATGTAAGAGTTAACCCTTCATCGTATAGCTGGAGATAAAACGAATAACGTGAGTCGTGGCTGAAAGTTTTGAGACTGACCCATATTTTGGTTTTCACATCATTTGCTGCTTTAGAGATTTTAGATCTTTATACAAATTTATATACGTTTTATTGATACAGGACTCATGGTACTGTCCCCTTTTCTTTTCCAGACAATTATTCTTCTAGACGTACCAAACAGTGTAAAGCTTTCAGACTGTTTGGGACATCTAGAAGATGTATTCTCCGAAGAAGAGTCCTGTATCATCCAACAATAAAGCCACCTGAGACCATTCATGGGTGAGGTGGCTTCTCATATACTCACTGACCCTATATACAGAACCATAAAAAAGGTATATACCAGCTGTACACAGGCTGTGTACACCATATAAGTGGTTATATTCACACACACACACACACATTATATATATATATATATATATATATACACACACAGAGGACCATAAAAGAGGTAGATACCAGCTGTGTACAGGATCTGTAAACCATATGAGTGATTATATACAGGACCATAAAAGAGGTAGATACCAGCTGTGTACAGGATCTGTAAACCATATGAGTGATTATATACAGGACCATAAAGAAGTAGCTATCAGCTGTACACAGGCTCTTTATACCATATAAGTGATTACCGTTGCATCTAGTGACTCACAAGTGATGTCTTCTCTGAAAAACTTTGTCCTCTTTCCTTTTCTTTCAGACCGCCATGTCAACTTCTTCCAGCCGGAAAGCATTTCTTCAGCATCTGCAGGACAAACATCTTAGGCTTCTTTCACACTGCCGTTATGACAAAGCAGTGCGACGGCCATCAGTGGGGCCGGGGAGAAAAGTGGGGAAAAAATAATTGAATGCGTCGTCTTTTTCTCCGGCTACAAAATAACCGCACCTGACAAACCCCATTATAGTAAATGGGATCCATCGGGACCCATTGCTGCCCTTTGTGCCCCGTTCCGATAAGGGCTGTTAAAGGCCGAATGAAAAAGAAAAAGTGCATAATGGTCGTTTATGGACGGGGTACAACGGCAGTGTGAAAGTAGCCTTAGACTGTAATACGTTTGCTTATTAGGTAGCCTCCTCTCCCTCAGTGGCCATTGATACCCAGGGCTATGAATGCAAGATCCAGGGCTTTAGCCCCCTTAGCCTCCCCCTAGCACCACCCCTGGTGATTATATCCGGAATGCAAGGGTGAACTGCAGGAGACATGAAAAAGAAGAAGAGTCAGCACTGGAAATATTTAGGGGGAGATTTATTAAAACCTGTCCCGAGAAAAAGTTGCGGAGTTGCCCATAGCAACCAATCAGATCGCTTCTTTCATTTCTCAGAGGCCTTTTCAAAAACGAAAGTAGTGATCTGATTGGTTGTTATGTTCAACTCAGCAACTTTTCCTCTGGACGGGTTTTGACAAATCTCCCCCTTAGTCTTTCTATAAACTTGATGCATTTGTCAATAAAAAAGTTTAATAACTTATAAATTACCGTATTTTTCGCCATATAAGACGGTGCAAAATTGGGTGCCAATTTTAAAGGATAAAAATCTAGAAAAAAAAAAAGATTTTGAACCAAATACAATGTAAAGTATAGGACAGTGATCTTCAACCTGCGGACCTCCAGATGTTGCAAAACTACAACTCCCAGCATGCCCGGACAGCCGTTGGCTGTCCGGGTATGCTGGGAGTTGTAGCTTTGCAACATCTGGAGGTCCGCAGGTTGAAGACCACTGGTATAGGAGGTAGTACTCACGTGTCCCCGCCGCTCCGTCACCGCTGCCCTGGATGTCGCCCTCCATCGCTGTCGCTGCGTCTCCGGGGTGTCCCTGTCGCTCCGGAATGTCTCTGCTGCCCGGTATCCTCGCTCTCAGTCGCCGCCATCACGTCGCTACGCACGCCGCTCCTATTGGATGACGGGACGGCGTGCGCGACGACGTGATGACGACGAAGGAGAGCGCCGGCCATGCAGGGGATCCCGGCACAGAGCAGACACCTAGGAGGCAGGTAAGGTCCCTCCCGGTGTCCTGTAAGCTGTTCGGGACGCGGCAATTTCGCCGCCCAGTCCCGAACTAGCCCGAACTGAGCAGCCGGGTTAGTGTCACTTTTGCTTCAGACGCGGCGGTCAGCTTTGATCGCCGCGTCTGAAGGGTTAATACAGGGCATCACCACGATGGGTGATGTCCTGTATTAGCTGCAGGTCCCAGCCATTGATGGCCGTAGGGACCGCCGCGATAGGACACGGTTTTAATGTGTATTTGCCGTATAAGACGCACCAACTTTTACCCCCCCCAGTTTTGGGGAAGAAAAAGTGCGTCTTATACGGCCAAAAATATGGTACTTAAAATGGTCCTTCAGTAACCATAGAAACATCTGACTAAAAAGATCTAAAAACAATGTTGCAGCAAAATAGGTCACGAGTGTAAAGCACAATGTAAAGGCATCCGGTGATGGGGGAGTCTGTCACTCCCTCTCTGCAGCTTCAAGAATCTGATGCAACTAACAGCTCGGTTACAGGAGCCGCCGCATCCTGGTGCTGAGGAGGAGACACCTCGGATCTCATGACGGATAATCTGTGGCTTATCAGAGACAGGATCACAGGGACACTGGACGACCCCGGCTCTGCTACATCACTGGTCATGATGACAACAGGGGCAGGGGGAAAACACCCACCAGGTGCACAGTTTTCTACCCACAAGGGGATATTTCTTACAATGCAAATGAGTTTCAGTCTCAATAAATTTTTTAGATTTTTTTTAATTAACCCTTTACTTGCTGTTTGTCACGTTATTGGAGATGGAAGGGTTAACATCAAAACGGTTTGACTTTAATGTAGATGTTCAACTTGGCCAGTCAGTGTGACGGTGGATATAAAATGTGACCGTTCAGGGTGACTGTGGAGGAAAAGTAATATAAAGTATCTATTGTTCTGTTACTATCAACAGTGCGAATTCATCTTCAAGTCACTAAATCACCTATAAAACACAACAATACAGAAGAAGACGCCGAGTCACCGTTACATCACAGCCCGGAGAAAACTGATGAGTCACCGACTAACTGCGACCGACAACTATCATCCTCAAAATACAGTGATATCCTTGTATATAGGAGCAGTATTATAGTAGTTATATTCTTGTATATAGGAGCAGTATTATAGTAGTTATATTCTTGTATATAGGAGCAGTATTATAGTAGTTATATTCTTGTATATAGGAGCAGTATTATAGTAGTTATATTCTTGTATATAGGAACAGTATTATAGTAGATATATTCTTGTATATAGGGGCAGTATTATAGTAGATATATTCTTGTATATAGGGGCAGTATTATAGTAGTTATATTCTTGTATATAGGAGCAGTATTATAGTAGTTATATTCTTGTATATAGGAGCAGTATTATAGTAGTTATATTCTTGTATATAGGAGCAGTATTATAGTAGTTATATTCTTGTATATAGGAGCAGTATTATAGTAGATATATTCTTGTATATAGGGGCAGTATTATAGTAGTTATATTCTTGTATATAGGAGCAGTATTATAGTAGTTATATTCTTGTATATAGGAGCAGTATTATAGTAGTTATATTCTTGTATATAGGAGCAGTATTATAGTAGTTATGTTCTTGTATATAGGAGCAGTATTATAGTAGTTATATTCTTGTATATAGGAGCAGTATTATAGTAGATATACTCTTGTATATAGGAGCAGTATTATAGTAGTTATATTCTTGTATATAGGAGCAGTATTATAGTAGTTATATTCTTGTATATAGGAGGCAGTATTATAGTAGTTATATTCTTGTATATAGGAGGCAGTATTATAGTAGTTATATTCTTGTATATAGGAGGCAGTATTATAGTAGTTATATTCTTGTATATAGGAGCAGTATTATAGTAGTTATATTCTTGTATATAAGAGCAGTATTATAGTAGTTATATTCTTGTATATAAGAGCAGTATTATAGTAGTTATATTCTTGTATATAGGAGCAGTATTATAGTAGTTATATTCTTGTATATAGGAGGCAGTATTATAGTAGTTATATTTTTGTATATAAGAGCAGTATTATAGTAGTTATATTCTTGTATATAGGAGCAGTATTATAGTAGTTATATTCTTGTATATAGGAGGCAGTATTATAGTAGTTATATTCTTGTATATAGAAAGCAGTATTATAGTAGTTATATTCTTGTATATAAGAGCAGTATTATAATAGTTATATTCTTGTATATAGGAGGCAGTATTATAGTAGTTATATTCTTGTATATAGGAGGTAGTATTATAGTAGTTATATTCTTGTATATAGGAGCAGTATTATAGTAGTTATATTCTTGTATATAGGAGCAGTATTATAGTAGTTATATTCTTGTATATAGGAGCAGTATTATAGTAGTTATATTCTTGTATATAGGAGGCAGTATTATAGTAGATATATTCTTGTATATAGGAGCAGTATTATAGTAGTTATATTCTTGTATATAGGAGCAGTATTATAGTAGTTATATTCTTGTATATAGGAGGCAGTATTATAGTAGATATATTCTTGTATATAGGGGCAGTATTATAGTAGTTATATTCTTGTATATAGGAGGCAGTATTATAGTAGTTATATTCTTGTATATAGGAGCAGTATTATAGTAGTTATATTCTTGTATATAGGAGGTAGTATTATAGTAGTTATATTCTTGTATATAGGAGGTAGTATTATAGTAGTTATATTCTTGTATATAGGAGGCAGTATTATAGTAGTTATATTCTTGTATATAGGAGACAGTATTATAGTAGTTATATTCTTGTATATAGGAGCATTATTATAGTAGTTATATTCTTGTATATAGGAGGCAGTATTATAGTAGTTATATTCTTGTATATAGGAGCAATATTATAGTAGTTATATTCTTGTATATAGGAGCCGTGTTATGGTAGTTATATTCTTGTATATAGGAGCAGTATTATAGTAGATATATTCTTGTATATAGGGGGCAGTATTATAGTAGTTATATTCTTGCGCATAGGGGGCAGTATTATAGTAATTATATTCTTGTATATAGGAGCAGTATTATAGTAGTTATATTCTTGTATATAGGAGGCAGTATTATAGTAGTTATATTCTTGTATATAGGAGCAGTATTATAGTAGTTATATTCTTGCGCATAGGGGGCAGTATTACATTATATATTTTAAAAAAAATGCTCAGTACCCCATATAGCAGAGCCCTTACATTGCCCCCATAAGAAGCTATGTATATTTAATCCTAAAATACATTTGTTTCATTAGAAAAAAGAAACCATCCAAAATGTGCTTAGCTTTTAATATCAGGGGTTGCTAAAACTGCGGCTCTCCACTGTTGACTGTTCTATACAGAATATAATGTTCTACCGCCCCACGGTGGACATGAGGGGCAGCGCAGGAAAGTATAAATCATCAATTCAGCTGAAAATCTCCAAAAAAAACAGGAAATACTGGGGCAAACCTCTCTCCTCCCTGATATAACAGATCAGCAGAATTATTTCCTCACAACTCTTCTCTAGAAGAGACCACTGAGTAATAGAGACCGCGGCTTCTCAAGGAAAATAGAATCCTTACTTGAGAAGCTTATTTTGGGAAAATAGTGACAATCATGTGACACTCAGTCATACTTCTTAATACAGATGATATTATTATATTGTTATACAGATGTTTGTTATCTTATTTATGTTCCTACAGAACATTTCTGTCATATATAAAATATCTGAATGGATTCACCCTGCAGAGAATTAAGGTTTTCTTGCGGTCGCCAACCGTACGTACATTATAATTATTAGCCATAATTTGGTCTTCTCTGAATGGACCCTGGAGCGCTGCATGAAATCCAGCAATTGGAGCGAAGCCTGGTTATGGGGGCTCGACAGGGCCAGGACTCTTGTGGAGTTTCTGCATGTGATGCTGTGGAGAGTATATAGAGAATGGTGCGTTGAGGAAAAACATCCTGCAAAAGGGCTGAAAGGGGTCAGAGGAGAATGTCAGGAATCGTTCTGCAGCTGAATACAACCCTGGTGCCCAACTTATGTGTCCAAAGACACAACTCATGGGCTGTAACAGCGGAAAACCAGATCCAGCGCCAATGTGTCTAAGGAAAACAGAAAGAGACTCCAGGAAAAATGTAATCACTGAGCAGTGGAGAAACATGTCCTGGTCAGATGGATCCAGATCTCTATAGAGAAACATGACCTGGTCAGATGGATCCAGATCTCTGTAGAGAAACATGTCCTGGTCAGATGGATCCAGATCTCTATAGAGAAACATGGCCTGGTCAGATGGATCCAGATCTCTATAGAGAAACATGACCTGGTCAGATGGATCCAGATCTCTATAGAGAAACATGTCCTGGTCAGATGGATCCAGATCTCTATAGAGAAACATGGCCTGGTCAGATGGATCCACATCTCTATAGAGAAACATGTCCTGGTCAGATGGATCCAGATCTCTATAGAGAAACATGACCTGGTCAGATGGATCCAGATCTCTATAGAGAAACATGGCCCGGTCAGATGGATCCAGATCTCTATAGAGAAACATGGCCTGGTCAGATGGTTCCAGATCTCTATAAAGAAACATGGCCCGGTCAGATGGATCCAGATCTCTATAAAGAAACATGGCCCGGTCAGATGGATCCAGATCTCTATAGAGAAACATGGCCCGGTCAGATGGATCCAGATCTCTATAGAGAAACATGTCCCGGTCAGATGGATCCAGATCTCTATAGAGAAACATGGCCTGGTCAGATGGATCCAGATCTCTATAAAGAAACATGGACTGGTCAGATGGGTCCAGATCTCTATAGAGAAACATGTCCCGGTCAGATGGATCCAGAACTCTATAGAGAAACATGGCCCGGTCAGATGGATCCAGATCTCTATAAAGAAACATGGCCTGGTCAGATGGATCCAGATCTCTGTAGAGAAACATGGCCTGGTCAGATGGATCCAGATCTCTGTAGAGAAACATGGCCTGGTCAGATGGATCCAGATCTCTATAGAGAAACATGGCCTGGTCAGATGGATCCAGATCTCTATAGAGAAACATGTCCTGGTCAGATGGATCCAGATCTCTATAGAGAAACATGTCCTGGTCAGATGGATCCAGATCTCTATAGAGAAACATGTCCTGGTCAGATGGATCCAGATCTCTGTATAGAAACATGTCCTGGTCAGATGGATCCAGATCTCTGTATAGAAACATGTCCTGGTCATATGGATCCAGATCTCTATAGAGAAACATGGCCTGGTCAGATGGGTCCAGATCTCTATAGAGAAACATGACCTGGTCAGATGGGTCCAGATCTCTATAGAGAAACATGACCTGGTCAGATGGGTCCAGATCTCTATAGAGAAACATGGCCTGGTCAGATGGGTCCAGATCTCTATAGAGAAACATGACCTGGTCAGATGGATCCAGATCTCTATAGAGAAACATGTCCTGGTCAGATGGATCGAGATCTCTATAGAGAAACATGGCCTGGTCAGATGGATCCAGATCTCTATAGAGAAACATGTCCTGGTCAGATGGATCCAGATCTCTATAGAGAAACATGTCCTGGTCAGATGGATCCAGATCTCTGTATAGAAACATGTCCTGGTCATATGGATCCAGATCTCTATAGAGAAACATGGCCTGGTCAGATGGGTCCAGATCTCTATAGAGAAACATGACCTGGTCAGATGGATCCAGATCTCTATAGAGAAACATGACCTGGTCAGATGGGTCCAGATCTCTATAGAGAAACATGGCCTGGTCAGATGGGTCCAGATCTCTATAGAGAAACATGACCTGGTCAGATGGATCCAGATCTCTATAGAGAAACATGGCCTGGTCAGATGGATCGAGATCTCTATAGAGAAACATGGCCTGGTCAGATGGATCCAGATCTCTGTGGCACCATGCTGATGAAAGGGCATAAATCGATGAGCCCTTCCTGTCAGGTGGGAGCAGTTTAGTCTGGTGGAGATGTAATGGTGGAGGGAATGTTGTCTTGTGCACCCTGGTTCCTCTGATACCTGTAAATGGACAGTTTATCACATATGGCAGAAGACGACGGTCAGCAGAACTACGCACCATCCACAAGGGTTGTATAGTTGAAGACTGGCTCCAGGTACATGATTTTTCTTGCTTCCTCACTTCATAGTCCTCAGATCTTAAAGTAGATCTAAACTTTCACATGTCAGAATTTGTGATCGATAGGAGTCCGGCTGCCTAGACTCCCACTGATCAAAAGACTGAAAGAACAGAAGTGCCACCCGAAACACTGTGCAATTAGTTTCTGCTCGGCTTTTCTCGGAAAGACAAGTGCATGGTGTAGGGACAAAGTTAAAGTCTATGGGGGAGTTTTACCAAAACCTGTCCAGAGGAAAAGTTGCCCAGTAGCCCATAGCAACCAATCAGATGGCTTCGTTCATTTTGCAGAGGCCTTGTTAAAAATGAGAGAAGCGATCTGATTGGTTGCTATGGACAAGTGGACAAATTTTCTTCTACACAGGTTTTTATAAATCTCTCCTTATGAGTCTTTATGCCAGCGATCACCAAACTGTGGACCTCTAGATTTGGCAAAACTATTCTGCAGCAGCTGGATGTACGCAGTTTGGAGACCTTGGCGCTATGCTGTATATAAATACTGGAAGGGAAATCCAAGCGGCACCGATACCTTAAACAAACAGCTTCCTGAGATGGGTCATGGAACAACACTACAGGTGACCAGGCAAACCGACCTTTGATGGTGCTAGGACAAATGTAAAGTAGATCTCAATAAATGAAACAACAGAAAAAGGAGGATTGGGTCACTCGATTCCCATCAAAGGCAACCGCTTGCGGTTTCGTGCACAGAGATGCGCTTCTTCTGGCCTCCATGGAGGCCAGAAGAAGCGCATCTCTGTGCGCGAAACCACCTCCATGGAGGCCAGAAGAAGCGCGTCTCTGTGCAGGAAACCGCCTCTGTGGAGGCCGGAAGAAGGGCATCTCTGTGCATGAAACCGCCTCGATGGAGGCCGGAAGAAGCTCATCTCTGTGCACAAAACCGCCTCCATGGAGGCCAGAAGAAGGGCATCTCTGTGCAGGAAACCGCCTCTGTGGAGGCCGGAAGACGCGCATCTCCGTGCAGGAACGCCTCAATGGAGGCCGGAAGAAGGGCATCTCTGTGCATGAAACCGCCTCCATGGAGGCCAGAAGAAGGGCATCTCTGGGGCATCGCGAAACCGCCTCCATGGAGGCCGGAAGAAGGGCATCTCTGTGCAGGAAACCGCCTCCATGGAGGCCAGAAGAAGGGCGTCTCTGTGCACGAACGCCTCCATGGAGGCCAGAAGAAGGGCGTCTCTGTGCACGAACGCCTCCATGGAGGCTGGAAGAAGGGCATCTCTGTGCACGAAACCACCTCCATGGAGGCCAGAAGACGCGCATCTGTGCTCGAAACCACCTCCATGGCGGCCAGAAGTGCATCTCTGTGCGCGAAACTGCCGGCAGTCGCCTCTGAGCGCCCCACGCTAGCCTTGCCAGCCCGCCCGGTGGAAAAGCCCGTGATGGGAATCGAGTGACCCGGTCATCTGCGGTGAGTGCAGAACATCTGTCCTTTTATGTTATTTCAGCTATGCTGTATATGATGATGAGGAGGAATTAGCTGCCGGCACAGAACATCAGTGTACGTATTAAAGAAGAGGACCGCGGAGGAGACCGGACTGTCCAGACTACCCCTTTAACCCTATAGAAATCTATGATCAAGTAGAATAGGCTGTTCAGACCATGTCAGGACTCTTTTCTAACATTCAGCAACTTCAAGAAGTGGTACTGTATGCAACCGCCGATATTCCTGTAGACTTCATCACCTAATGGGGTCACCTAATATATATGTAAATATATATTTACACACACAGACATTTATAGCCCCAGTAAAGCTGTGTACACATTACTTCCCTGTAATCTTGTACACAAATCCATGTATTATCACAAAATGGTTTAAAGGGGTACTCCACTGGAAAACATTTTCTTTTAAATCAAGTTAAAAATATTAGTAAATTACTTCTATTAAAAAATCCCAATCCTTCCAGTACTTATTAGCTGCTGGAAATTTTAGAATTTCCTTTCTGCCTGACCAAAGTGCTCTCTGCTGACACCTCTTTCCATGTCAGGAACTGTCCAGAGCAAGGGAGGTTTGCTATGGGGATTTTCTCCTGCTCTGGACAGTTCCCTAAAATGGACAGATGTGTCAGCAGAGAGCACTGTTGTCAGGCAGAAACGAAATTCAAAAAGAAAAGAACTTCCTGTGTATTATACAGCAGCTGATAAGTACTGCAAGGATTGGGATTTTTTATAGAAATAATTTACAAATCTGTTTAACTTTCTGGCACCAGTTGATTTAAAAGAAAATGTTTTCCAGTGGAGTACCCCTTTAAACTGCATCATAAATATCGTCTTTCATTGTATTCATAACAGAGAACATATCAATGGTCTGATAAATCTGCTGCAGTGCATTTTGGGAGTGAAGCCTGGAATGGTTTGTGATCTCACGGGAAATCTGAAGCAGAAAATCCAAAGCAGCAAAGGAGGCAAATACTTGTAAGGCTTATACAGAGGGTGCCAGGACTTATGCACATTAGTGATTGCATATTGTGTATTCAGATATTAAAGGGGATAATACTTATAAGTAGAAGGATAAGACACGGTTTCGGTCTCCTCCAGTCGTAGATTGTGACATGCATCAATCTAACTCTGCAGATATATATACCAACCTATATGCAGCCGCAGTTCAGTAGCTGTAAGAAATAGTCAATGGGCGGTCAACAAGGGGTTAATCAACAAAGCTCCTCAGAAAGGGATTTTAGGTTCAGGGTGCCTATAAGCTATAATAGGATTTGTGTCCTCCGGATCCTGAATGTGTTAAAAGTGTATTCCCTTCAGATGATGTTACAGCCACAATCCTTGTAAACTCCAGTTCCTACAAGGACCGGAATAGAGGGAAAGGACTGACACAGCGCCTCATCTGTCCTCAGGTTGTGTGTGGTATTCCATTGAAGTAAATGGAGCCAAGAGGCAGGAATCAGCTCTGCTTTTCTATTCCTGGATAACCCCTCTTAGGATACGTCCACACGGTGGGTTTACAGTGAGTTTCCCAGTGCGAGTGTGACCGGGAGCGGAAAATCCACAGCAGCCTTACCAAACTTACAGTGGGAAACTCTACCCATGTGAACATACCGTACATTGGCCATACACACCAGATACAAGTTGGCTGAATGAAGACTTCAGAATGTGTTTTTGGATTTTTACAGCGTTTTGGTCATGTTTTTGCAGTGATTTGTGCAACTACGGTAAATAGCACAATTTTTGCATTGATTTTGTGAGCACCCAGCATCCCCTGGAATATCATGTGACCAGTCCTCATCCCATCCCCTGGAATATCATGTGACCAGTCTTCATCCCCCTCCCCTGGAATATCATGTGACCAGTCCTCATCCCCCTCCCCTGGAATATCATGTGACCAGTCCTCATCCCCTCCCCAGGAATATCATGAGACCAGTCCTCATCCCCCTCCCCAGGAATATCATGTGACCAGTCCTCATCCCCCTCCCCAGGAATATCATGTGACCAGTCCTCATCCCCCTCCCCAGGAATATCATGTGACCAGTCCTCATCCCCCTCCCCAGGAATATCATGTGACCAGTCCTCATCCCCCTCCCCAGGAATATCATGTGACCAGTCCTCATCCCCTCCCAAGGAATATCATGTGACCAGTCCTCATCCCCTCCCCCGGAATATCATGTGACCAGTCCTCATCCCCTCCCCCGGGTATAGCATGTGACTGGGCCACATTCATACTTGGAACATTTTATTTTTTTTCACATTTAGAGTGTACAAAAAAAAAAAAAAAATAAGAAACTTCTATCTGTCCAAGATGAGCGGACAGGAGAGTGGGGAGAACACAGCGCCTGAGCGCGCGCACACACAGGTCGGAATGTTGTCACATGACAGGAAGGTATATACAGGAGGTCACAGGTCACTCCAGGGACTGCAGCATCAGCAGCTGCTTGAGAACCTTGGTTTGGCTCGTTTCCCGAATCTCTCCGGCTAGGAACATCTCATCCACCACCGTGTACACCTGATGGGGAGGAGAGTGTAAGATGTGGGGACAGCACAGTGCTGGCGATCGGCACAACAACGCTCTACAACACTCACCTTATAGAAGTTGAAGACTAGATCCAACTCACATACGTTGTGGAAGTATTCATTCAGCACCTACGAAACAAGAGGGAGGAGGAGGTAAGTCACAGAGACTCCGCCCATAACATGAAAACCAGAAAAAAGGGGTATCCCCAACATTTAAAGTTGTCTCCTAGCCAACAGATAAGGGATAGTAAGCGGATTCCCAAAAGATTAGAGGATTATTTCCCAAATAAATGGAGGGCAATGCGCACGTGCAGACAGCGCTCTACCCATTTTTAAGATAGAGGGCGACTCTACCAAGTTATAACTACCCGGGGAAATAAACCTTATTCACAGAGCAGGGAGTAGGTTTCTGATTGGGGGGGGGGGGTTACCGCTGTGTGAGCCAACTCTGCCGATGATTTGCTGGGTGGGCTGTTATTAAAGCCCATTTCCGAGGGTGGGGGCCAGAGCGCGCCATGGACATGTGAGTAGCCGCCCCCCTTACAGGAGACTGCCGGGGGCCCCAGGAGTTGTACCTCTCACAATCAGAAACTTATCCCCTCCTTATCCTAGATACTCCAGAGAAAAGAATTATTTTTTTAAATCAACTATAACAAAAAAGTTACAGAGTTGTAAATTACTTCTATTAAAAAAAAAAAATTTAAAAAAAATATTCCTTCCAGTACTTATCAGCTGCTGTATACTACAGAGGAAGTTGTGTAGTTCTTTCCAGTCTGACCACAGTGCTCTCTACTGACACCCCTGTCCAGGTTAGGAACTGTCCAGAGCAGAAGCGAATCCCCATAGCAAACCTATTTTGCTCCGAGCAGTTCCTGACATGGACAGAGGTGTCAGCAGAGAGCACTGTGGTCAGACTGGAAAGTACAACTCAACTTCTGCTGTAGTATACAGCAGCTGATAAGTACTGGAAGGATTACGATTTTTATATAGAAGTCATTTACAAATCTGTTTAACTTTCCGACACCAGTTGATTTACTAAAAAGTCTCTGTTCCCTTACATAAATGTGAAAACCCAAGATGGAGGATCAGCTAAGTCTCTAAGACTCTGCCCTCCAAAGTCTCACCTCTACAAAGTTATGGATGGCTTCCAGGTACGCCAGGTTGTTGTCCGTCACATCCACACAGATGCAGAAGTAGAGACCGGCGTAGCGGCGGTAGATGATCTTAAAATTCCTGAACTGAAAGGAGAAGAAAAAGATGGATAACAACATAGCAATTACAGCCAAAATTGCGGTAAAATAGCTCGGTTTTTTTTGCCACTTCAGAAAAAAACATATAAAAATGCAAAAAAAATTCCTTGTAGTATTCCAGATTGTTCCCACTGAACATCTTCTTATCTTTGATCACAATGTTGCGTCTTATTCAGCATTCTAAAGGGGTATTCCGGTGGAAATTTTTTTTTTCCATATGAACTGGCTCCAGAAAGTTTAAACAGATTTCTAAATTACTTCTATTAAAAAATATTAATCCTACCAGTACTTAACAGCTGCTGAAGTTGAGTTGTTCTTTTCTGTCTGACCACAGTGCCCTCTGCTGACACCTCTGTCTGTCTCAGGATCTGTCCAGAGTAGGAGCAAATCCCCCATAGCAAACCTCTCCTGCTCTGGACAGTTCCTGAGACATACAGAGGTGTCAGCAGAGAGCACTGTGGTCAGACAGAAAAGAACAACGCAATTTCAGCATCTGATAAGTACTGGTAGGATTAAGATTTTTTAATACAAGTACCGTATTTTTCGCCGTATAAGACGCACTTTTTCTTCCCCAAAACTGGGGGGAAAAAGTCGGCGAGTCTTATACGGCGAACACACCCCTATCGCGGCGGTCCCTGCGGCCATCAACGGCCGGGACCCGCGGCTAATACAGGACATCACCGATCGCGGTGATGCCCTGTATTAACCCTTCAGACGCGGTGATCAAAGCTGACCGCCGAGTCTGAAGGGAAAGTGACACTAATCCGGCTGTTCAGTCGGGCTGTTCGGGACCGCCGCGGGAGGGACCTTATCTGCCTCCTCGGTGTCTTCTCCGTTCAAGGATCCCCTGTATGGCCGGTGCTCTCCTTCCTCGTCGTCGCGTACGTGCGTCGGCGTGCGTAACGACATGATGGCGGCGACGGAGAGCGAGGATACCCGGCCGGCAGCAGAAACGTTCCGGAGCGACGGGGACACGGCGACAGCGATGGAGCGACATCCAGGGCAGCGGTGACGGGTCCGGAGCGGCGGGGACACGTATTACCTCCTATGCAGTGGTCTTCAATCTGCGGACCTCCAGATGTTGCAAAACTACAACTCCCAGCATGCCCGGACAGCCAACGGCTGTCCGGGCATGCTGGGAGTTGTAGTTTTGCAACATCTGGAGGTTCGCAGGTTGAAGACCACTATTGGGTTCAAAATCTTTATTTTTTTAGATTTTGCACCTATAAATTGGGTGCGTCTTATACGCCGGTGCGTCCTATAGGACGAAAAATATGGTAATTTACAAATCTTACCCACCATAAAATCTCTTTTTCGTAGCTTTCATTAGGGGACACTGCATCAGTATAGAGAAAAGGAGATTTTTTTGTACTCTCGTAGCCTTCATTGGGGGACACCTAAACTGATGCGGTGTCCCCCAATGAAGTGCGGCCGAGAACATTTTTTTTCACCGGAATACCCTTTTAAGTCCTGATTCTGACACAGATTCTACATCTAAAATCCACATAAAATCCAACCACGCTTGTTTCACATTTTTCCAATGTGGATTTGGAATTTTTGAAAATTCCCCATTTAGATTTGAAGCAGTTTTTTAAATTTATTTTTTAACAGATTTTGCTGATGATTCTCTCGTGAAATCTACACAAAATTTTTAGTTGTTAATTGACCCTGAGAGAAATAATTTGCCCCTGTGCAAAAGTATCGACTCCCTTAAAGGGGCATTCCCATCTCACAACAGTAGATTTTCGCACACTTAGACTGAGGAATTCCACCTTTGGCTATGTTCACATGGCGGAATTTTTGGCAGAATTCCGTCAGAAAATTCTGCTAAGAAATTCCGCAAAATTAACTGCACTTGAATTGAATGGGGATCCCGCTGTCCCATTCACACAGCAGAATTCTCGCTGCAGCAGCTGATAAGTACTGGAAGAATTAAGATTTTTAAACCCTTAAGGCTTTCAATTTTGCACCTAAAATTCCATATTATGGCTTATTTTTGGTGCCACCAATTCTACTTTGCAGTGACATTAGTCATTTTACCAAAAAATCCATGGTAAAACGGAAAAAAAAAAAAAATTAATTGTGCGACAAAATTGAAGAAAAAACACCATTTTGTAACTTTTGGGGGCTTCCGTTTCTACGCAGTCCATTTTTCAGTAAAAATGACACCTTCTCTTTATTCTGTAGGTCCATACGATTAAAATGATCCCCTACTTATATAGGTTTGATTTTGTCGTAAAAATCATAACTACATGCAGGAAATTTTGTACGTTTAATATTGTCATCTTCTGACCCCTATAACTTTTTTCTTTTTCCGTGTAAGGGCCCGTATCATTTTTGTGCCATGATCTGAAGTTTTTATCGATACCGTATTTGTTTTGATTGGACTTTTTAATAGCCTTTTATTCATTTTTTTGTTCTATAAAAAGTGACCAAAAATACCCTATTTTGGACTTTGGAATTTTTTTGCGCGTACGCCATTGACCGTGCGGTTTAATTAACGATACATTTTTTATAATTCAGACATTTCCTAACGCGGTGATACCACATATGTTTATATTTATTTTGACCAAGTTTTTTTTTTGAAAATGGTAAAAGGGGGGCGATTCTTACTTCTATCAGGGAAGGGGTTAATGCATCATTAGTAACTTTTTTTTGCTGTGTTATAGCCCCCTCTAGTGGCTATAACATGCAGTACATTGATTCCTAACACTGATCATCGGCATAGAACTATATGCAGATGATCAATGTTATCGGCGCTTGACTTCTCCTGCCTAGATCTCAGGCATGGAAAAGTCAATCGCCGATCGAAAACGCCGGAGGCAGGTAACAGACCCTACTCTCTAGTCCTAGCTGATTGGGACATCGCGATTTCACCGCGATGGTCCCGATCAGCCCGACTGAGATGCCGGGATGCAATTTTTTCAACTTTAGACGCGACTAAAGGGTTAATAGCGCTCGACACAACGATCGATGCCACACGCTATTAGCCCAGGGTCCCGGCTTTCATTAGCCGCCGGGACCGACCCGCAATGACACAGGGTCACGGCGTGACCCTGCATTATAGACTGAGACCGGGCATAGGACGTACAGGTACGCCCTGCATCCTTCAGAGGTTAAATAGAAGTCATTTACAAATCTGTTTAACTTTCCGGCACCAGTTGATTTAAAAAAAATATATATATGTTTTCCAGCAGAGTACCCCTTTAAGATTTACCTAGACAAGGCATAACTTCTGTTATTTGCTTCATGTATTCCCATCTAAGCTTGTTATCCCCTATCCATAGGAATTGGGATAACAAGCTGATCATTGGGGGTCCGACCACTGGGACCACAAATCCACTATGAAAAGAGCCCTCCAGCCACTGATTCATTTATTCTACATGGGGTCACCATGTTCATTCGGAGAACAGTTATTTCTCCATTCTCTGGATTGGACCCCCCAATGATCAGCTTGTTATCACCTATCCTATGGATAGAGGAAAAAAAACTGATATGGGAAAACCCCTTTAAGGCTTCCATATAAAGAAGAGAAAAGTGGGTCTGTCTATAATGAGCCCACCGCCATACGGAGCCCTTCTTACCTCCACAAAGTTGGTGTGCTTGGCGTCTCGGACAGTCACCACGGCGTGAACCTCCTCTATAAGCTTCTGCTTCTCGTCATCGTCAAACTGCATGTACCATTTGGCCAGACGGGTCTTGCCGGCGCGGTTCTGGATCAGGATGAAGCGGATCTGTAGGAGGAAACAGAACCAAACATTATACATCACATGAAATTATATAAGTGATATATCTGTATACAGAGAGGCAGAGACGGCCCAAGACAGTGTGCTGCCTGGGTCCAAGGGTGCAGAGAGGCCTCAGGGACCTGTGGTATATAGAGGTAGTAGAGGAGAGGTGTATGGTATATAGAGGTAGTAGAGGAGAGGTTTATGGTATATAGAGGTAGTAGAGGAGAGGCGTATGGTATATAGAGGCAGTGGAGGAGAGGCTTATGGTATATAGAGGTAGTGGAGGAGAGGTGTATGGTATATAGAGGAGAGGTGTATGGTATATAGAGGTAGTAGAGGAGATGTGTATGGTATATAGAAGTAGTAGAGGAGATGCGTATGGTATATAGAGGTAGTAGAGGAGAGGTGTATGGTATATAGAGGTAGTAGAGGAGAGGCGTATGGTATATAGAGGTAGTAGAGGAAAGGCGTATGGTATATAGAGGTAGTAGAGGAAAGGCGTACGGTATATAGAGGAGAGGCGTACGGTATATAGAGGTAGTAGAGGAGAGGCGTACGGTATATAGAGGTAGTAGAGGAGAGGCGTACGGTATATAGAGGTAGTAGAGGAGAGGGGTACTGTATATAGAGGTAGTAGAGGAGAGGCGTACGGTATATAGAGGTAGTAGAGGAGAGGCGTACGGTATATAGAGGTAGTAGAGGAGAGGCGTACGGTATATAGAGGTAGTAGGAGATGCGTATGGTATATAGAGGTAGTAGAGGAGAGGCGTATGGTATATAGAGGTAGTAGAGGAGAGGCGTATGGTATATAGAGGTAGTAGAGGAGAGGTGTATGGTATATAGAGGTAGTAGAAGATATATGTAAGGTATATAGAAGTAGTAGAGGTGATGTATACTATATGATATACAGAGGATAAAAATGTGATACATATAGGACTAGTAACAGATATAGAAGTGATATATGAGGTATATATACGGATATGAGATCTATATAAATATATATAGAGGCCATCAGATATAGGTGTGATATGAGGTATATATATATATATATATATATATATATATATATGGAGGCCATCAGATATAGGTGTGATATGAGGTGTATATATGGAGCCCATCAGATATAGGTGTGATATGAGGTGTATATATATATGGAGGCCATCAGATATAGGTGTGATGAGGTGTATATATATGGAGGCCATCAGATATAGGTGTGATATGAGGTGTATATATAGAGGCTATCAGATATTACACGGCACTGCGGGTGTCTGTGGTAGGTGGCGGGCAGGGCAGGTCGGTATCTCGGGCGCAGTGAAGGGCTATAGAGAAATACAATTAGAATTAAAAATTCCAGGGATGCTCACCATGTTTGACTCTCCCTTCTCTTCCTTTCCTGTCACTCGCTCCGGATTTCCGGAGGAACTACAAGCCCCATACTGCTTCACGGGGAAATCAGGAAGTGACGACAGAGCCTGGCCTGATGGGTGTTATGACGCAGAACGGCCTGCAGAGGGCGCGGCGGCATATAAAGGCGGGAAATCTGCGAGTCCTGTCAGATGTGTTTTGTCTTATTGTCACCATCTTCTCAGTTAAAGCCTGTGTTATAGCGTCACTGTCCTGTCAGTTATATCGTCAGTAATCGTCATAGTCCTGTCAGTTATATCGTGTTAAATCGTCATAGTCCTGTCAGTTATATCGTGTTAAATCGTCACAGTCCTGTCAGTTATATCGTGTGTTATATCATCACAGTCCTGTCAGTTATATCTTATGTTATATCGTCACATTCCTTTCAGTTATATCTGGTGTTTTATATCGTCACTGTCCTGTCGGTTATATCTGGTGTTTTATAGCGTCACAGTCCTGTCGGTTATATCTGGTGTTTTATAGCGTCACAGTCCTGTTGGTTATATCTGGTGTTTTATATCGTCACAGTCCTGTCGGTTATATCTGGTGTTTTATAGCGTCACAGTCCTGTCGGTTATATCTGGTGTTTTATATCGTCACAGTCCTGTCGGTTATATCTGGTGTTTTATATCGTCACAGTCCTGTCGGTTATATCTGGTGTTTTATATCGTCACAGTCCTGTCGGTTATATCTGGTGTTTTATATCGTCACAGTCCTGTCGGTTATATCTGGTGTTTTATATCGTCACAGTCCTGTCGGTTATATCTGGTGTTTTATATCGTCACAGTCCTGTCGGTTATATCTGGTGTTTTATAGCGTCACAGTCCTGTCGGTTATATCTGGTGTTTTATATCGTCACAGTCCTGTCGGTTATATCTGGTGTTTTATATCGTCACAGTCCTGTCAGTTATATCTGGTGTTTTATATTATCACAGTCCTGTCGGTTATATCTGGTGTTTTATAGCGTCACAGTCCTGTCGGTTATATCTGGTGTTTTATAGCGTCACAGTCCTGTCGGTTATATCTGGTGTTTTATATCGTCACAGTCCTGTCGGTTATATCTGGTGTTTTATATCGTCACAGTCCTGTCGGTTATATCTGATGTTTTATGTCGTCACAGTCCTGTCGGTTATATCTGGTGTTTTATAGCGTCACAGTCCTGTCGGTTATATCTGGTGTTTTATAGCGTCACAGTCCTGTTGGTTATATCTGGTGTTTTATATTGTCACAGTCCTGTCAGTTATATCTGGTGTTTTATATTGTCACAGTCCTGTCGGTTATATCTGGTGTTTATATCGTCACAGTCCTGTCGGTTATATCTGGTGTTTTATAGCGTCACAGTCCTGTCGGTTATATCTGGTGTTTTATATTGTCACAGTCCTGTCGGTTATATCTGGTGTTTTATATCGTCACTGTCCTGTCGGTTATATCTGGTGTTTTATAGCGTCACAGTCCTGTCGGTTATATCTGGTGTTTTATAGCGTCACAGTCCTGTCCTGTCGGTTATATCTGGTGTTTTATATCGTCACAGTCCTGTTGGTTATATCTGGTGTTTTATATTGTCACAGTCCTGTCGGTTATATCTGGTGTTTTATATCGTCACAGTCCTGTCGGTTATATCTGGTGTTTTATATAGTCACAGTCCTGTCGGTTATATCTGATGTTTTATATCGTCACAGTCCTGTCGGTTATATCTGGTGTTTTATATCGTCACAGTCCTGTCGGTTATATCTGGTGTTTTATAGCGTCACAGTCCTGTCGGTTATATCTGGTGTTTTATAGCGTCACAGTCCTGTTGGTTATATCTGGTGTTTTATATTGTCACAGTCCTGTCAGTTATATCTGGTGTTTTATATTGTCACAGTCCTGTCGGTTATATCTGGTGTTTATATCGTCACAGTCCTGTCGGTTATATCTGGTGTTTTATATCGTCACAGTCCTGTCGGTTATATCTGGTGTTTTATAGCGTCACAGTCCTGTCGGTTATATCTGGTGTTTTATATTGTCACAGTCCTGTCGGTTATATCTGGTGTTTTATATCGTCACTGTCCTGTCGGTTATATCTGGTGTTTTATAGCGTCACAGTCCTGTCGGTTATATCTGGTGTTTTATAGCGTCACAGTCCTGTCCTGTCGGTTATATCTGGTGTTTTATATCGTCACAGTCCTGTTGGTTATATCTGGTGTTTTATATTGTCACAGTCCTGTCGGTTATATCTGGTGTTTTATATCGTCACAGTCCTGTCGGTTATATCTGGTGTTTTATATAGTCACAGTCCTGTCGGTTATATCTGATGTTTTATATCGTCACAGTCCTGTCGGTTATATCTGGTGTTTTATATAGTCACAGTCCTGTCGGTTATATCTGGTGTTTTATATCGTCACAGTCCTGTCGGTTATATCTGGTGTTTTATAGCGTCACAGTCCTGTCGGTTATATCTGGTGTTTATATCGTCACAGTCCTGTCGGTTATATCTGGTGTTTTATAGCGTCACAGTCCTGTCGGTTATATCTGGTGTTTTATATTGTCACAGTCCTGTCGGTTATATCTGGTGTTTATATCGTCACAGTCCTGTCGGTTATATCTGGTGTTTTATAGCGTCACAGTCCTGTCGGTTATATCTGGTGTTTTATATCGTCACAGTCCTGTCGGTTATATCTGGTGTTTTATATCGTCACAGTCCTGTCGGTTATATCTGGTGTTTTATAGCGTCACAGTCCTGTCGGTTATATCTGGTGTTTTATATTGTCACAGTCCTGTCGGTTATATCTGGTGTTTTATATCGTCACAGTCCTGTCGGTTATATCTGGTGTTTTATATAGTCACAGTCCTGTCGGTTATATCTGGTGTTTTATATCGTCACAGTCCTGTCGGTTATATCTGGTGTTTTATATAGTCACAGTCCTGTCGGTTATATCTGGTGTTTTATAGCGTCACAGTCCTGTCGGTTATATCTGGTGTTTTATATCGTCACAGTCCTGTCGGTTATATCTGGTGTTTTATATCGTCACAGTCCTGTCGGTTATATCTGGTGTTTTATATCGTCACAGTCCTGTCGGTTATATCTGGTGTTTTATAGCGTCACAGTCCTGTCGGTTATATCTGGTGTTTTATAGCGTCACAGTCCTGTCGGTTATATCTGGTGTTTTATAGCGTCACAGTCCTGTCGGTTATATCTGGTGTTTTATAGCGTCACAGTCCTGTCGGTTATATCTGGTGTTTTATAGCGTCACAGTCCTGTCGGTTATATCTGGTGTTTTATAGCGTCACAGTCCTGTCGGTTATATCTGGTGTTTTATAGCGTCACAGTCCTGTCGGTTATATCTGGTGTTTTATAGCGTCACAGTCCTGTCGGTTATATCTGGTGTTTTATAGCGTCACAGTCCTGTCGGTTATATCTGGTGTTTTATAGCGTCACAGTCCTGTCGGTTATATCTGGTGTTTTATATTGTCACAGTCCTGTCGGTTATATCTGGTGTTTTATATCGTCACAGTCCTGTCGGTTATATCTGGTGTTTTATATAGTCACAGTCCTGTCGGTTATATCTGGTGTTTTATATCGTCACAGTCCTGTCGGTTATATCTGGTGTTTTATATAGTCACAGTCCTGTCGGTTATATCTGGTGTTTTATATCGTCACAGTCCTGTCGGTTATATCTGGTGTTTTATAGCGTCACAGTCCTGTCGGTTATATCTGGTGTTTTATATTGTCACAGTCCTGTCGGTTATATCTGGTGTTTATATCGTCACAGTCCTGTCGGTTATATCTGGTGTTTTATAGCGTCACAGTCCTGTCGGTTATATCTGGTGTTTTATATCGTCACAGTCCTGTCGGTTATATCTGGTGTTTTATATCGTCACAGTCCTGTCGGTTATATCTGGTGTTTTATAGCGTCACAGTCCTGTCGGTTATATCTGGTGTTTTATATTATCACAGTCCTGTCGGTTATATCTGGTGTTTTATATAGTCACAGTCCTGTCGGTTATATCTGGTGTTTTATAGCGTCACAGTCCTGTCGGTTATATCTGGTGTTTTATATTATCACAGTCCTGTCGGTTATATCTGGTGTTTTATATAGTCACAGTCCTGTCGGTTATATCTGGTGTTTTATATCGTCACAGTCCTGTCGGTTATATCTGGTGTTTTATATAGTCACAGTCCTGTCGGTTATATCTGGTGTTTTATATCGTCACAGTCCTGTCGGTTATATCTGGTGTTTTATATAGTCACAGTCCTGTCGGTTATATCTGGTGTTTTATAGCGTCACAGTCCTGTCGGTTATATCTGGTGTTTTATATCGTCACAGTCCTGTCGGTTATATCTGGTGTTTTATATCGTCACAGTCCTGTCGGTTATATCTGGTGTTTTATATCGTCACAGTCCTGTCGGTTATATCTGGTGTTTTATAGCGTCACAGTCCTGTCGGTTATATCTGGTGTTTTATAGCGTCACAGTCCTGTCGGTTATATCTGGTGTTTTATAGCGTCACAGTCCTGTCGGTTATATCTGGTGTTTTATAGCGTCACAGTCCTGTCGGTTATATCTGGTGTTTTATAGCGTCACAGTCCTGTCGGTTATATCTGGTGTTTTATAGCGTCACAGTCCTGTCGGTTATATCTGGTGTTTTATAGCGTCACAGTCCTGTCGGTTATATCTGGTGTTTTATAGCGTCACAGTCCTGTCGGTTATATCTGGTGTTTTATAGCGTCACAGTCCTGTCGGTTATATCTGGTGTTTTATAGCGTCACAGTCCTGTCGGTTATATCTGGTGTTTTATAGCGTCACAGTCCTGTCGGTTATATCTGGTGTTTATATCGTCACAGTCCTGTCGGTTATATCTGGTGTTTATATCGTCACAGTCCTGTCGGTTATATCTGGTGTTTATATCGTCACAGTCCTGTCGGTTATATCTGGTGTTTTATAGCGTCACAGTCCTGTCGGTTATATCTGGTGTTTTATAGCGTCACAGTCCTGTCGGTTATATCTGGTGTTTTATAGCGTCACAGTCCTGTCGGTTATATCTGGTGTTTTATAGCGTCACAGTCCTGTCGGTTATATCTGGTGTTTTATAGCGTCACAGTCCTGTCGGTTATATCTGGTGTTTTATATCGTCACAGTCCTGTCGGTTATATCTGGTGTTTTATATTGTCACAGTCCTGTCGGTTATATCTGGTGTTTTATATTGTCACAGTCCTGTCGGTTATATCTGGTGTTTTATAGCGTCACAGTCCTGTCGGTTATATCTGGTGTTTTATATTGTCACAGTCCTGTCGGTTATATCTGGTGTTTTATAGCGTCACAGTCCTGTCGGTTATATCTGGTGTTATATATTATCACAGTCCTGTCGGTTATATCTGGTGTTTTATATCGTCACAGTCCTGTCGGTTATATCTGGTGTTTTATATTGTCACAGTCCTGTCGGTTATATCTGGTGTTTTATATCGTCACAGTCCTGTCGGTTATATCTGGTGTTTATATCGTCACAGTCCTGTCGGTTATATCTGGTGTTTTATATTATCACAGTCCTGTCGGTTATATCTGGTGTTTTAAATTATCACAGTCCTGTCGGTTATATCTGGTGTTTTATATCGTCACAGTCCTGTCGGTTATATCTGGTGTTTTATTTTGTCACAGTCCTGTCGGTTATATCTGGTGTTTTATATCGTCACTGTCCTGTCGGTTATATCTGGTGTTTTATATCGTCACTGTCCTGTCGGTTATATCTGGTGTTTTATATCGTCACTGTCCTGTCGGTTATATCTGGTGTTTTATATCGTCACAGTCCTGTCGGTTATATCTGGTGTTTTATAGCGTCACAGTCCTGTCGGTTATATCTGGTGTTTTATAGCGTCACAGTCCTGTCGGTTATATCTGGTGTTTTATAGCGTCACAGTCCTGTCGGTTATATCTGGTGTTTTATAGCGTCACAGTCTTGTCGGTTATATCTGGTGTTTTATATGGTCACAGACCTGTCGGTTATATCTGGTGTTTTATATCGTTTTATATTGTCAATCCGTCTAGTTTTATGCTGTTATAATGTTATCTTCCTGTTGGGGAAATAACTAGAATCCCATGGGCCCCAATAAAATACATTGGAGGGCATTTAACCAGCCCTGTATGCCTGTAAACATGCAGACATTGGCCCTTTAGACTTGTGAATGTGTGCAGGTAAAATGTAGTTGGTGACTCTTTGCCGGTGCACACGCTTTGCTATTTTGCACTGTGTGCACCAGAAGGTATAGTAGAAGTGGTGGGCTCGGGTTCACGGTATATCTGATGCCAGATTTAACGCATGTCACTTTTGAAAAGTAGTAAATAATTGCACAAGTGCCGCGCCACCCCTGACCACTTGTACCTAACTGCACAACCTTTACTTTGAAGTAAATAACCCTGTTAACAAAGAGAATCTGTGACTATGCTTTTAAAGTGCCACTTTATCTATCATTGACTAGTGCATATACAGGGTGCGCCATTTATATGGATACACCTTAATAAAATGGGAATGGTTGGTGATATTAACTTCCTGTTTGTGGCACATTAGTATATGTGGGGGGGAAACTTTTCAAGATGGGTGGTGACCATGGCGGCCATTTTGAAGTCGGCCATTTTGAATCCAACTTTTAGTTTTTTCAATAGGAAGAGGGTCATGTGACACGTCAAAATTATTGGGAATTTCAAAAGAAAAACAATGTGCTTGGTTTTAATGTAATTTTATTCTTTCATGAGTTATTTACAAGTTTCTGACCACTTATAAAATGTGTTCAATGTGCTGCCCATTGTGTTGGATTGTCAATGCAACCCTCTTCTCTATATACTGCTATATACTACTATATACACCGCAGGAGAAATGCTAGCACAGGCTTCCAGTATCCGTATACACTGCTATATACTACTATATACACCGCAGGAGAAATGCTAGCACAGGCTTCCAGTATCTGTATACACTGCTATATACTACTATATACACAGCAGGAGAAATGCTAGCACAGGCTTCCAGTATCTGTATACACTGCTATATACTACTATATACACCGCAGGAGAAATGTTAGCACAGGCTTCCAGTATCTGTATACACTGCTATATACTACTATATACACCGCAGGAGAAATGCTATCACAGGCTTCCAGTATCCGTATACACTGCTATATACTACTATATACACCGCAGGAGAAATGCTAGCACAGGCTTCTAGTATCCGTATACACTGCTATATACTACTATATACACCGCAGGAGAAATGCTAGCACAGGCTTCCAGTATCCGTATACACTGCTATATACTACTATATACACCGCAGGAGAAATGCTAGCACAGGCTTCCAGTATCCGTATACACTGCTATATACACCGCAGGAGAAATGCTAGCACAGGCTTCTAGTATCCGTATACACTGCTATATACTACTATATACACCGCAGGAGAAATGCTAGCACAGGCTTCCAGTATCCGTACATACTGCTATATACTACTATATACACCGCAGGAGAAATGCTAGCACAGGCTTCCAGTATCCATATACACTGCTATATACACCGCAGGAGAAATGCTAGCACAGGCTTCTAGTATCCGTATACACTGCTATATACTACTATATACACCGCAGGAGAAATGCTAGCACAGGCTTCCAGTATCCGTACATACTGCTATATACTACTATATACACCGCAGGAGAAATGCTAGCACAGGCTTCCAGTATCCGTAGTTTCAGGTGCTGCAGAATGGGCAAAACAAAAATAAGAACCGGACCCTCAGTTTACGCAGAAGATTTTGTTCAGTGATGAGGAAACTTTTATGTGAATGGTGAAGTTAACAAACAAAACCACCGCTATTGGTCTGACACTAACCCACATTGGATAGATCCCTCCAAGACTGTTGGAACACAAACATTGATGGTATGATGTGGTATATGGGGTACAAAGATAGTGGGGCCATTCTTCATCAATGGAAACCTCAAGGCCACTGGATATGTGAAATTGCTACATGATGATGTTTCCCTCTTTATGCACTGAAGCTGCACGTTCCCTGAGTTTTTCCAGCAAGATGGTGACCACCACATTATGGGTGTCAGGTCCGAGCATTACTAGATGAACAGTTTCCTGGAAAGTGGATTGGTCATCGTGGGCCAGTTGAATGGCCCCCAAGGTCTCCCGATCTGACCCCCTTAGACTTTTATCTATGGTATCACCTGAAGGCAATTGTCTATGCTGTGAAGATACGAGATGTGCAGCACCTGAAACTACGGATACGGGAAGCCTGTGCTAGCATTTCTCCTGCGGTGTATATAGTAGTATATAGCAGTGTATACGGATACTGGAAGCCTGTGCTAGCATTTCTTCTGCGGTGTATATAGTAGTATATAGCAGTGTATACGGATACTGGAAGCCTGTGCTAGCATTTCTCCTGCGGTGTATATAGTAGAATATAGCAGTGTATACGGATACTGGAAGCCTGTGCTAGCATTTCTTCTGCGGTGTATATAGTAGTATATAGCAGTGTATACGGATACTGGAAGCCTGTGCTAGCATTTCTCCTGCGGTGTATATAGTAGAATATAGCAGTGTATACGGATACTGGAAGCCTGTGCTAGCATTTCTTCTGCGGTGTATATAGTAGTATATAGCAGTGTATACGGATACTGGAAGCCTATGCTAGCATTTCTCCTGCGGTGTATATAGTAGTATATAGCAGTGTATATGGATACTGGAAGCCTGTGCTAGCATTTCTCCTGCGGTGTATATAGTAGTATATAGCAGTGTATATGGATACTGGAAGCCTGTGCTAGCATTTCTCCTGCGGTGTATATAGTAGTATATAGCAGTGTATACGGATAATGGAAGCCTGTGCTAGCATTTCTCCTGCGGTGTATATAGTAGTATATAGCAGTGTATACGGATACTGGAAGCCTGTGCTAGCATTTCTCCTGCTGTGTATATAGTAGTATATAGCAGTATATAGAGAAGAGGGATGCATTGACAATCCAACACAATGGGCAGCACATTGAACACATTTTATAAGTGATCAGAAACTTGTAAATAACTCATGGAAGAATAAAGTTACGTTAAAACCGAGCACATCATTGATTTTCTTGTGAAATTCCCAATAAGTTTGATGTGTCACATGACCCTCTTCCTATTGAAAAAACAAAAGTTGGATTCAAAATGGCCGACTTCAAAATGGCCACCATGGTCACCACCCGTCTTGAAAAGTTTCCCCCCTCACATATACTAATGTGCCACAAACAGGAAGTTAATATCACCAACCATTCCCATTTTATTAAGGTGTATCCACATAAATGGCGCACCCTGTATATCACAACTTTAGGTTTAAGTTTCTTGTATTTCACCCATCGCTTTCTTCCTTGAAAGTGCAGCATGCATGGCAGTTGCGCAGTTTTTGGTATGGCAGAAATGTATATAAGGCACCTTCCTTGCACCGGAGGACAAGGGTGGCACTGTTTTTGGAAGAAATTAGCTCTGGTTTTCTATTCTTGCACATCCCCTTTAAGTCTATTGTTGTCAATGTCCATGGATCGTACCATACAGCAAAGCTCTAAATGCTTTTAAAAACAGCTCAGGCAAGATAGAAACTGATTAGTAGGGATGTCCCAATACCTATACTAGTATCTGTATTGGGGCCGATACCAGGTATCTGCATGGTATCGGGGACTCGTCTAAGTCCCCGATACCAAATCCGATACCTGGTGTAGTGCTTTGCTGCCCCGTCCTCCGGTTTGCATTACTGCCGCAGCCCCATTCTCATCACTGCCGATGTCCCATTCTGCCGTCCGCATTATGGCGTATTATGGAGGAGCATGTGACATACACGTCACTCTACTGCGCCCAGCGTAATGCTACGGAGGAAGCAGAGTGACGTGTATGTCAAATGCTCCTCCATAAGACGCCATAATGCGGACGGCAGAAAGGGGCAGCGGCAGTGATGAGAACAGGGCTGCGGAGTGGCGACACCAGACAGTGAGCAACTACAAATGGGGGCTGCTGGCTACAAAGGGGGACTGCTGGCTACAAAGGGGGACTGCTGGCTACAGGTGGGGGTCCTGCTGTCTAATGTCTGCAGCTATCTATACAACCTACAAGGGGATACTACCTACTATTAAAGACAATCTTACAGCACTTACAGTCACCTGCACTAACTTGAATTTATATGTAGATAGTGCAGGTGACCCGGTTTCTACCGCTGCTCACCATGTGAACGTCGGCGCAATCGCTCCGGAGATATCGGTGTCGTCGCCAATGCAAATTCCCTGTTCTGGTCAATGGAGAAGAGAGAAATCTTGGCCCATACTACAGTAGCCGCCTCCACTGTACACAACAAGGACCCACATATCAGCATGGTAAGCAGCGCCAGAAACCGCGTCACCATGCTGTCGGATTCCCTTTAACCCCTTAAAGGGGTACTCCGGTGAAAACCTTTTTTCTTTTAAATCAACTGGTGCTGGAAAGTTAAACATATTTGTAAATTACTTCTATTAAAAAATCTTAATCCTTCCAGTACTTATTAGCTGCTGAATGCTACAGAGGAAATTCCTTTCTTTTTGGAACATTGATGGCATCACGACCACAGTGCTCTCTGCTGACTTCTCTGTCCATTTTAGCAACCGTGCATAGCAGATGTATGCTAAGGGCAGCACGGTGGCTCAGTGGTTAGCACTGCTGCTTTGTAGTGCTGGGGACTTGGGTTCAAATCCCACTAAGGACAACAATAAATAAAGCGTTATTATTATTATTATAATGATGTCAGCAAAGAGCACTGTGCTCGTGATGTCATCAGAGAGCATTCCAAAAAGAAAATAATTTCCTCTGTAGTATTCAACAGCTAATAAGTACAGGAAGGATTAAGATTTTTTAATAGAAGTAATTTACAAATCTGTTTAACTTTCTGGCACCAGTTGATTTAAAAGAAAAAAGTTTTGATCACAGCATCTGGGTGGTTAATGGCGGACATCCGAGGGTTGTGGAACACCACACACCCGGATTCTCTGCTATCCCAGTTGCTAGTAGTGAAATGAGAGTCCACAACCAGTTATGGTCAAACGGAGGCTTCACTGAGTATAAGACGGATGGATTTATCTTCACAGCTACTGTAAGGTCCAAATTCCCAGAGAGGTGGCCAGGACCCAGAAGGACCTCGCAGCTTGCTGGACCAATATACTTGTAGTTAACTGGACTTGAGATTGGACTTGACTATGTGCAGGACTTGACTAGTTTCAGTGACAGCAGACATAGACTTGAGACTTACTGGAATGACTGTAGCTTTTGTGGCCTTCCAGATGCTGATCACTGTCACTAATATCTTTGGTGGTTTCTGTCTCAGCAAAGACTTGTTCTTAAAGGGGTACTCCGCCCCTAGACCTCTTATCCCCTATCCAAAGGATAGGGGATAAGATGTCAGATCGCCGGGGTCCCACTGCTGGGGACCGCCGGGATCTCGGCTGCGGCACCCCGCTATCATTACTGCACAGAGCAGACTTGCTCTGTGCATAATGACCAGCGATACAGGGGCCGGAGCATCGTGATGTCATGGCCCCACCCCTCGTGACGTCACGGCCCGCCCCCTTAATGGAAGTCTATGAGAGGTGGTGTGATGGCGGTGGATAACTTGTTCATTCTTTGCGCGGAAGTCCGCGAGCACTACATAGCCGTCAATGGTGACGGCACAGTGCCGCATGGTCCTACCGCTGCCGCCGGCTGCCAGGCTGAATGTCTGCTAGCTGAGATTCAGCTACAAATCCGTGGTATGAACATACCGTAATAAAACCAACAGGGGAGCCCCCTGGTCACTGAGGGGCTCAACCTGACAGGGCCTAAGGGTAGTACAGGACCATGTCCTGTACTGGGACATCACACCCCCATATAGTTGTAGGCCTCAGCTCTTGTCCCCCAGACTGCAGGCCCCACCATAAGCTCTGTGCCACCATCCACTTTCCTCCTTAGAGCGGGCTCTTCCTTCGTTCTGCTGCTCCCCTCTGTAGTCGGCAGACCGCTGCACCCCGCCGCTGGCCTCCTCTTCCGGACCTGGTCACAGCGCTACAGTGGTCATGTTACCTTAGGTGCCGGCATCAACGTGCAGAGCGCAGTGGACGTACCTCCCGTCGACCACTGCAGCAGTCTTAAAGTGACAGCGGACGCCGGCCCCGGAGGTACATGTGCCGCTGCAGTGACTGAATGACTGACTGTACAGTACAGTCAGTTAGTGTGTAATGTGCGGGTCTCAGCGGTCTGTGAGTGACCTCACTGACACTGAAAAACACTCACTGACACTGAAAAAAAAAACTGTCGGAATCGGCCGGGCCCCTTACAGGGGTATCAGTTGTACGGCCCTGCCTGTCAGTCAAGTCTTCTATCTACTCAGCATGGCCTGCACTAAATTCTCCTGTCTACTATAAGTCCCATCAAACCTGCGAGGTCTCTGTGTCACTGGTCACCTCCTTGGGCCCTGGCTGTACTGCATAGACTGTAACAACTGTCTATCCTCAGTAAAGCTACCATTGTCCGTAACTTGGTGTCAGTGTCTTCATTGCCTCGTGCCTAGCCCGGGATCCAGCGGTATACCTTCGGGTGGTTACGGCTAAACCACGCCCTGGCATCACAAACACAAGGGGTTACTACCATCTGCCCCTAGGGTAACAACATCTGCCCTGCACCTCACACCCCGCCATACCACACAAGATATAATTCAGGATCAGTACAGGATAAGTAATGTAATGTATGCACACAATGACCTCACCAGCAGAATAGTGAGTACAGCTCTGGAGTATAATACAGGATATAAATCAAGATTTTCCTAGCTTGTGACGGAAAATATTAGTTATATGAAGACAGGAGGCGAGTATCTTATGCATTATTCTTTCTTTAATAATGCCCATAGCAGAAAAATCCAGTAATCAATTTCAATGTAAATGAAAAAACTTTCAAAACTACAACTCCCAGCAGTCCTAGGGCCACAGTAGCCACTCCCAGTCTGTAGGCCCTATATAAAGGACTGCCCATGGAAGGATCCTCCTCTTTCTTCATGCGACTCAAAACCGCACAGGAAAAACCGAACTCCATGCGAACATCTCCACCACCATGCGAATCCACGGCCAGCCTTCCGTAACCTCAGCGTCCGGAGTCATCAGCTGGAGAAAATGGTCAAACGAAGGTCTAACCTCGTCTCAACGGAGACTGTAGAGAACTCAACAACTTGCAACCAACGGGTCAGCCGTCTTCAGGAAAACGGTCAGTATGTTCAATATCCTGAAAAAGAACAAAGAATCGTAATAGGGTTGGGTAGGGAGGGAAGATACTCGCCTCCTGTCTTCATATAACTAATATTTTCCGTCACAAGCTAGGAAAATCTCGATTTATATATCAGACAGGAGGCTCATATCTTATGCAGGTTCAAAGCTAAGATTTACATAACAGGTTACACAAAAGACAACAATATTATAAAACCGACATGGAGACATGCTCCTCCGGTCTGAAGTAAAAATGGCGAAACGTGGTCTCGGAAGACCAATCCGCCGCCATTAAAAGGTCCGCGAGAGAGCCCCCCGACGTAACTACCTTAGTAGCCATAGCCCCTCTGGAAGAGTGTGCTCCAAAGAGGGATATGTCTATACCCGCCATCTCCATGGCGGAACGCACCCACCGTGCAAGCGTGGCGGAAGAGACCGGGTGATGAGGTTTGACATACGAAACCAGGAGTTGAGAAAAACCCTGCGAGCGTAAGTTGGCTGTTTGTGCCTCATAAGCCTGTAGGCAACGCACAACACATAACCGAGGATGCGCAGGGAAAAAGGGGTAAGAAACCGAATGTATACCCGTCTTGGTCCTGCGGACCACTGAAAACTTGACACCTTGAGGCGAAAATTGACGCCTAGAAATGTCCAGGGCTTTTACATCCGAAACCCGCTTAACTGAGACCAAACATAAAAGGACTGTAAGTTTGTAGGACAAAAGCTTCAATGATAAAGCGTCATTGTCCTCCCACCTAGAGAACATATCTAGCAACCTGGAAACATCCCAAGTTGACTGATACTTAGGACGAGGCGGGCGTTTAAATTTAATGCCCCGCAAAAGTCTACACAGTAGAGGATGTTTACCGACCGGCAAAGAGTCAACCGGATAATGGTAAGCAGAAATAGCCGATCGATACACATTGATGGAGCTGAAGGACTTACCAGATTCAAATGAATCCGCCAGGTAATTCACTACTGTCGATACAGGCGCCTGTACGGGATCAACCTGCCGTTGATCACACCAACGCACCCAGAGTCTCCAGGCCGATCGGTATGCCGATCGAGTCCCGGGGGCCCAGGCCAGGGCGAGGAGATCCCTAGCCGACTTTGAAAGATCGCTGTTTGCGTCAGGCACCCCGAAACCAACCATGCTAGGAGAGTCAGGTTGCCCTCCGTTATCAGAGGGTGTAGACCCCTGGTCGGGTTGGAAAGAATCTGCGGAAAATGAGGGAGTAGCCTGGGGAAATCCACTGCCATCTCCAGAACAAGTGGGAACCACGGCTGCATCGGCCACCAGGGGGTGACCAGTACCACCGTCGCATTCTGGTTCGCTATATGCAGGAGAACCTTGGGGATCATCGAGAACGGAGGAAACGCATAGTGTGTCTCCCCCGTCCAACACTGCCGGAGCGCGTCTACCGCCGACGCCTCCGGATCTGGTCTCCAGCTGAAAAATCGAGGCAGATGATGGTTGAGGCGAGAAGCAAACAGATCTACGCCCAACGGACCCCAAAGCAGATTTAGTTGCAGGAAAACTGAACGGTCCAGACGCCAATCGCTGGAATCAGAAAGGTATCGGGAATTCCAATCGGCTACCGTATTGGAAATACCCGAAATGTATTCCGCCATCGGAATAATATTGCGGGAAAGGCAGAGATGCCAAAAATCCTTGGCAATCTCTGCAAGAACTCTGGATCTGGTGCCCCCCAAGCGGTTGATGTATTGCACCGCAGCAATATTGTCCATGCGTAATAATAAGCAGCAATTGGACGCTTCTGGTAAGAAACTCCGAACGGCGAACAACGCCGCCAGAAGTTCCAACGCATTGATGTGCAGGAGGGATTCCCTGAAGGACCAGCTTCCTCCTGTGGAGAGATTGCCAAAACGAGCGCCCCAACCTCGTCGACTCGCGTCCGACTCTATGATGACGTCTGGACAAGAGTTGAAGATTGTTTTGCCGTTCCACTCGACGGCATGACGAAGCCACCACTGCAATTCTGCCCTGGCTTCCGTCGAGAGGGGCACTTCGTCGGCGTATCTGAGACCCTGTCGTAGATGGAGAATCTTGAGTCTCTGGAGGGCCCTGTAGTGGAGAGGGGCCGGGAATATAGCTTGTATGGAGGCCGCTAGAAGCCCTACCAGACGGGCTAGCACCCGTAGCGATAGGAAATCCTTGCGTAGAACCGCTCTGATTTCCTTGCGGATGAGGGTCAACTTTGTTTTGGGCAAACGGAGAACGGCTTGGTTGGTGTCTACCAAGAAGCCTAAAAATTCCATTTCCTGAGCAGGGACGAGACTCGATTTGTCTCGGTTGATCAAGAAGCCCAGTCTTTGTAATAGAGAGATTGTCCATCTCATGTGGCGGAAGGCCTGCGTCTCGGAGCAGGCCATGATGAGGAGGTCGTCGAGATATATGATCAGACGTACCCCCCTGCTTCTTAGAGATGCCACTACTGGTTTCAGGAGCTTGGTGAAACACCACGGGGCAGATGACAGACCGAAAGGAAGGCAAGTAAACTGCCACATTCGATCCCTCCAGAGGAAGCGGAGTAGATGTTGCGCGGATGGATGCATAGGGACAGTAAGATAAGCGTCCTTTAGGTCCACCTTTACCAACCAATCCCCCGGTTGCAACAGGTCTCGAAGGCAATGTATGCCCTCCATTTTGAAATGTCGATAAACGACATGTTGGTTCAAATCCCGAAGATTTATCACGGGACGGTAGCCGCCCCCTTTCTTTCTTACTAGGAAGAGGTTGCTGATAAACCCCGGGGAAGACGGGTTGACCTCTACTACCGCCTGTTTGGCTACTAGGTCTTGAATCTCGTTGTCTATGAGCACAACGTTTTGGTTTGCAAATCGAATAGGGGGCGGGATCACGCCCAGGTTTGGTAAGGACAGAAGGTCTATGTGGAACCCTGTTATAGTAGTTAGAATCCACGCGTCTGCCGTAATCGCAGACCAGGCGTGGGTAAAATACCTCAGTCGTCCCCCCACAGGTATGTGTGAAAGTGGAGTGCATGGAGTACTCACCAGTATATGGACGGGATCGGGGGTAGCCTCTGCTTCCTCGTCCACGCCACGGTCTACCACGGGGTGGGAAAAACGGTGCTGGCTGCGCCATTGGAGCGGAGTATGGAGGGGGAGCCTGAGGATATTGAGGTGGGGCGGTTGCCCTAGCGTAAGGTCTGTAGGTCGAGTTACGGCCGGCAGAACGGCCCCTACTTCTGCCGGCCCGGGGAAAAATCTTGCTTGCTCCAGATTTTTTCAGCGAAGTTTGGGCTTTATCAAGGCTGTTGAATAGCCCCACAAACTTGTTGATATCTTTCACTAGGGTGTCGCCAAACAGCCTACCTTCTGCCGATGGACCTGGCTCGGTCTCGGCTAAATGAGCCAATTGCGGATCAAGCCGCATGAGGATGGAACGTCTGCGCTCGGTAGAGCATGCAGTGTTGGCGCTGCCCACTAGACAAATGGCCCTTTGAGCCCATCCACGAAGCTGGACCAGGTCGACAGGCTGATTTGTTGCTGCCGCCTGCTCCGCTAAATTTAATATCTTTGTAAGCGGACCGAGGAGGTCCAGAACGCGGTCCTGTATGGTCTTAAAGGACCTCTCAATCCCTTTCTTGGGGAACTTGCCAGACTTTGTTAAGTATTTTGATAGGATAGGGTCTACTTCAGGGGTAGCAACCACTTTCTTGGGTATAAATGGTCTGGGGCATTCCGCCCTCAATTTATTTCGATTGGTCCTCTAAAGGGACATTCGTGCCCAGAATTCCACGTACTGGGATACGTGGGGTAACGGAGTCCAATCCCCAGAGCGAGGATGGGATATCGCGTCTGGGTGGAATAACGGTTCACCTAGAGCATCTAGGATGACTTCGTCCTGCGTAGCAGGGTTGGCATCAGTGTTGAGCGCCAATGTCCCAGCATCCTCATCAGCATAATCAGACTCAGAGACGTCAGTCTCACTCGATTCGGCTTCTGATTCCTCATCTGAGGATTCCACATAAGAGTCGGGTTTTGTCCGCCTGGCGGACTTCTGCCTCTTTGGTAACTCCCTGAGGCCCAGGGGTCGATTGGAGTCTGAGGATTGCATGGGGTGGCAGTCCATGGTGGAACCTGCCTGGAGCACATTGTTTACTTCCCCTGCCGGGGAGTCAGGAGCCGTAACAGTATGCTTCTGCTTGTGTGAAGCTTTCCCTTTTTTAATAGGCGGCTCATCGCTGCGGGGCAGCGGTATAGGGGTAAAAGATAAAGTTGGTTGTGATCCAGAGGGCATAATGGCTGAGGCCAGAGCCGTCTGTACAGATCTATTTATAAGATCTTGTATTTGTGAGGCACTCATAAATTGTGCTGTATCTAGGGACAGCTCATCACCCTTAGTGGGGACTAAAGAAGAGCTCTCAGACATGGCTTATGTAAAGAACTGCTACAGTCAGAAGAATTGCACACTAGAAAAAGTGAGACTGGAATAAATTCCGACTCACAGAAAGAATCTTACAATTGGTAGCCCAGGCTCCTTCCTCCAACGCCGCTAGCACTGTACTGGCGCTGTGGAGGGAGGAGAGCCCGGGGTATAGAGACCAGGGACGAAGTCTCACGAGACTTCGTTACCTGGGAATCCTATTGGAGGATGAAGATAACCGCCCACCGAAACGTCAGGTGGGTCCGCCTCCAGCAACCGAGCAGACCGCGGGAAGACGCGCTCAGAGCCAGGGACCCGCCCCCCGCTCGCGCGCGCGAAGGGGCGCGGAAAGAAGTGGAGAAGAAGAGAACAATAGGGGAAGAAAATGGCACCGCCAGGTAAGATGGCGAACGCTGAAATATAGAGGGGAAAAAAGTGAAAGGGTCCAGAGGGGTCACCGCCGCAAGCGGGGTGAGATCAGGAAGGAATAAAAGTGAAACCAGAATGAAATAAATAAATAAGCAATAGAAATAAATAAGCAATAGAAAACAGAATAAACTAAATTCAAGTTAAGGGAGCACTGCAGTCGGCAGAGGATTTATATTCTCTGTCAGGCCACAGTGTCCTAGAAGTAATACCAAGAAATTATATAAATGATATAAATCAGAACATTCAAAGTATACTTATCTGTACAAGTCTGCCATGAGCAGAAAGAAAGGAGGATCCTTCCATGGGCAGTCCTTTATATAGGGCCTACAGACTGGGAGTGGCTACTGTGGCCCTAGGACTGCTGGGAGTTGTAGTTTTGAAAGTTTTTTCATTTACATTGAAATTGATTACTGGATTTTTCTGCTATGGGCATTATTAAAGAAAGAATAATGCATAAGATATGAGTCTCCTGTCTGATATATAACTCAGGATCAGTACAGGATAAGTAATGTAATGTATGTACACAGTGATCTCACCAGCAGAATAGTGAGTACAGCTCTGGAGTATAATACAGGATATAACTCAGGATCAGTACAGGATAAGTAATGTAATGTATGTACACAGTGACCTCACCAGCAGAATAGTGAGTACAGCTCTGGAGGGTGTGGTCGCTAGGTGTGTTTGTTGCTGAGCTCCTGAGACTCCAGACTTCCAGAGGAGAGAGGCTGATTTTTCCACCTGCTTTCCCAGGAAGGTGGCAGATTCCTGGGGGAGCCATCAGCATGAATCCCCTGACCTCCACTCCTCGGTCCAGGCTGGCGAGGGGTGTAGAGGGAAAGCTACCAGCCAGTGCCCCGGCTGGAGGGGTTAGAAGATCTGGCAGGGTCCGCAGCGATGTGGATTCTGTCCCTCCAGCAATGGTTGGAAGCCGCAAGGCTCTCAGCCAGGAAGAAAAGCCTGCAAGCAAGACAAGTTTAAAGAAGGTCTCTGCAGCACAGAAGAGCTCCTCCAAGAGCCAGGTTGTGGAGCAGTGGGGCCAGAGAAGACCCAAGGAGTCTATGGCGACATACAGCTCCAGACTTGCTGCCAAGATTGGTGAGTACGAACTCCTTGGGAAGAAGCTGAGGGAGCTGAGAGAGGAGCTAAAGTTTGCAAAGTATCAGGTGAGCACAACTACCAAGCGCAGGAAACCAGAGTACTCTGCAAGGGTTAAGTCCTTGAGGCTGGAGCTGGAGGAGACTGAGCTGAGGAGAATGGCTGTCCTGGAGGGGAGCGATTTATTTAGGGAGAAACTTCTTAATGAGGATCGCTCCTCCAGGATGAAATCCCCAGTAAAAGAAGAGGAGATTGGGGGTGATTGTTCAGCAGATGAGAGCAGTAGTGAGGATGAGGTCCAAGAAATGGAGGCTGAAGAGGCTAAGGTGCTGGCAAGTGGGGTAGCTGTGGAAGCCAAGCCGCAGCCAATGCAGGGTGTGAACATGTCCCAAGCAAGTCTACCTGCAGGACAAGTGGCATTACCACCTTCATCGTGCGAGAGTGCTGGCGAGGAGGAGGAAGGTTGTGGTGGCGCCCTGCTGGCACAAATTGTAAAGATGGAGTCCCCCATGCATTTGGATAATTTTAGTTTTGGCGACGACCTTGGAGAGGAACAAATAATAAAAAAGAAGAAGAAAAGACAGAAAAAAACATCTGAGCAAGTAAGCCTGATTTATGTTCCTTTTGTGCACCCTGGGCCGGCTGCAAAGTCAGTTCAGGGTGCAGACCCTGGTAATCTGCCTGTCCCCCCTTCTGCAAATGTGGAGCGGGGCCAGAACACCGGGGATAATACAGTAAAGATGGGGGAAAGCGCTGACCTCGCTTGTCATAATAGCGGGGCCAGCACCTGCAAAGATACGGCCAAGGGGCCGGACAGTGTTGCGGACAAGGTAGCATGTCCCCAGTTAGGGGATATTGGCGTTGCGGGGCACTCCTCTGCAGGTGAGGGGGGGAGTGTCCAGGTGGCAGAGGTTGGTATGGAGCTCGGGCGGCCGGGCAATTATAAAGACAAGGGAGAGGGCAGCTCCCAGAACAGGTCTGGCACTGCAGGGCACTCCTCTGCAGGCAAAGGGGGGAGTGTCCATGTGTCTGGAACCGGAGCGCCATTCTCGGCGGCCCAGTCAGCGGTGTCTGGCTCTTTTGAGTTGTGGCGCTGTGGTGGGGCTGCTGTGGGTGGAGCTGGCGGTGGAGGACTGGTACCACAGGAACATGGACATGATACAACCCATGCAATGTTAGTAGCAGTTAAAGAAATTGAAGCCGAGGTATTGGCGGAGGCCGAGGGCAAAGTATGCGACAAAGCAGCTTCTTCCGATATTTCTAAAGGGAAGACTGCTGCAAGGTTGAGTGTGCCCAATGAAGCCAATGATGCAAGTGTAAAGCCCGGCATCATAAAGCCAGCAAGATTATATCCCGGCCAGTCCAGTACAGCTAGGCAGGAGGAGACAGGCACAAGTGTTATGTATAATGTTACTGCCTCTACTGTTGTTTCTGGGGGGAGTGGTGTCGGTCCGGCTGCCCCCCCGGTAGCGACTGCTCCAATAAGGAGTTATGCTAATGTCGCTGCTGGGGGTCCCAGGGGATCCTCATCTCTTAATCCAGGGGAAGGTAACTTGCAACAGCGCCTCCTGGAGGCTTTAAGGAGAGGGGATAGAACGCTCCAGGTAGAGGACCGGGAGGTCGACTTGTCTTTTTGGATAGAAAGACATGGACTTGGGGCATTCCGAGAGCATAATGGGGAGGTGGTCTGGTCCCTTCCAACAAGCGGGCAGGAGCGTGGCCGGAGGAATGTGGCCCGTCTGGTATGGAGAGGCGGTGATGCATGCCCTTCTAGGGCAAAAGTTGTGGAGCTTCTTTTCCAGATGGGATTCAGGGCTAATGACATCTTTGCTCTGATCCACCCCTTCGGTACCTCTGAGTTCGACATCAGTTTTGTGAAGCCAGAAGGGCTTGAGCTCTTTTGGTCTAATCACGCACTGGTGAAGGACGAGCCTGTCTGGCAGGATTTCGCTGTGAAGGCGGTATCCCGCCAGAGTTTTGTCAAGAAAGTGACCGTTCTGACACGTAACGAGTCTCTTTCTTGCTATGACATAATGACCTGGCTGAGCAGGTATGGGGAGGTGACGGACGTCCCCAAGAAAAATCTGGATGAACATGGCATTTGGTCTGGAGCCTGGACGTTTTCCGTCCGCCTCCGCCGTTCAGGTAACACTGTCGCACACATTCCATCAGCCGCCTTTCTCGGCCGCGATAGGATCCAAGTCTTTTACCAGGGACAGCCGAAGCTGTGCCACAAGTGTGGTGATTCCACACACTTTAGCGCAAACTGCACTAAGCAGATGTGCGCATTGTGCGGTGCGGAGGGTCATCTGGCTGCCACCTGTGGCCGGATTCGCTGTAACCTGTGTGGTGACCTTGGTCACCCATTTAGCCGGTGTCCCCGCTCATTCTCCAATGCTGTGACCACCCGGGATGGGGAGAGCAGTGAGGTTGCCTCATCTGGGGTGGGGACCAGCAGAGGAGAAGGGGCACTAGAGCCAATGAAGAAAGTTAAGAACAAGAGCCCCTCTAAGCTTAGGAGGGAGGAGAAGCGCAGAAGGAGCAGGGATCTTGAAAGTTCCCTGGTAGAAGGTGTAGTCCGGGATCCTGCTCCCGACGCTGGCTCAGAGAAGACAGCTGAGGCTCTTGGGGACGCCGAGTTAGGTGAAGAGATAAGGAAACTTCGTAAAGAGGAGGCAAATAGGGCCATTTCCTCAAGTTCCTCTCAATATGAAAGTTTGGATGAGGAAGATGGGAAAGGGCAAAAGGAAAAACAAAAGTGCGGCAGAAGGAGGCAGGGCCAGAGGGTACTCAGGGCATCATCTTCCTCCTCCGGTGTTGCAGGCCAAGTGCCTGGGAAAAGCCTGACCAACCCCCCTCTGATTGTTCTATCCAATAGGTATCGGGCCCTTGGCAAGGACTCTTCCCTTTCTTTGGAGGGGGAGGCTGAGAGTCTTTGTTCAGAGGCGGAGGAACCTCCGGGAGGTGCTGAGCCTGTTCCTTCTGAGGTAACTTCCTTGGGAGGGCAGGTGGCCCCTGGGTCAGGAGATGAGGATCGTGGGATGGATATGTCAGCATCCCTAAAGAGGTCTAAAAAGAAGGAAAGGGGGTCTTCTTCTGATGGGGAAGGGGGGAAGAAGAAGGGTAAGAGGTAAAGGGGATAGGCCATCCAACTCGATCACTCAGGATGGCGGCACTTACCCCATTGACGCTGGCATCCATTAACTGTGCCAGCATTAAGTCTGATATGGCTAGATTTGCAGCCTTTGATGTTCTCGGCCGAGTTGAAGCCGACATTTTGTATCTGCAAGAGACCAGGTTGTCAGATCTAGCCTCCCTGGTAAAAGCCAGGAGAGAGTGGTGGCGCGGCCCCTCCCACTGGTCTCTTGCGGCTGAGCCATATAGTGGGGTGGCGGTCCTTTTTACCGCTCCTGTTGAATGCAGACGGGTTATCGAGTTGGAAATGGGGAGGTGCCTGATCTTAGATGTCCTCATGAAGGGGCAAGAGCTCCGGCTCATTAACATCTACGCCCCACAAACAAAGTGGGACCGTAAAAGCCTCTTTATGAGGATCAAGCCCTTCCTTTTTACAAGTCGGCAAGTGATCTTTGGAGGGGACTTCAATACTGTCACGAGGTCCCAAGATAGGAGAGGCTCCAATGGTCCGCTGGCTTATGATAGTACAGCCCTCAATAGCATAGTTAGGGAAGCTCGCCTAGAGGACGCCCACATCCGGAGCCCCTCAGGCCACGCGGGTTTCACCTATCATCGAGGTAGCTGCAGGTCTAGGATAGACAGGTTTTATTTAAAGGAGGAAGCCGTCTCTTCCGCAGTGTCCGTGATTGAGGTGGAATTCTCCGATCACTGTATGATTTTGTTTTCCTTGAATGTTTCAGAGACCCCCCGGATGGGTAAAGGTTATTGGAAGCTGAATGCGTCCCTCCTGGAGGAAGCGGAGATAAGACAGTCCTTTGAGGATTTTCTTCAGAGTCAGGTACCTTTACTGGGCCTTTGTAGTAGTAAGTCAGAGTGGTGGGAGATATTCAAGAAGCGGGTTGCGGGGTTCTTCCGCCAGCTCTCGAGCCTCAGGTCCCTGAACAGGTATCGCCTGTATCAGGGTCTGAGGAGGAAACTCGAGCTTCTCGTCTCGACTGGAGGTAGCCGAGAGGATATCTCCAGAGTGAAATCCTTGCTGATGAGGTGTCAGTACGATAGGCACGCATCTTTGGTTTTTGAGAGGGATTTCGGGAAGTACCGCTCGCCCGACCCTTACAGAAACTGTAAGATGTCAGTGAGTAGTAAAGTCATTTCAGGACTGATCGATAGTACGGGATCTCTGAATCGGTCCAGATCAGGGATCCTGTAGGTTGTCAGATCCTTCTACTCACACCTCTTGGGGAGGAAGGATCTAGATCGGGACAAGATGTCGGCTTTCCTGGCTGAAACCATTCCTGAGCCAGGGGTAGACCCCTCTCTTGATGTTTTGGCAGAAGAAATCAGGGAAGAGGAAGTGAGACTGGCGATCGAGGGGCTTGCCCCTAAGAAGTCTCCAGGTCCGGATGGCTTAACATCCGAGTGGTACAGGACCTTTAAGGAGTCTTTAGCTCCCCTCTTGACTGAGGTATTTAATGAGTGTCTCTCCTCGGGCACTCTGCCAAAGTCAATGAGGAGGTCGGCCCTGATTCTTCTCTCAAAGGGTAAAGATCCTAGCCGGATTGAGAATTGGAGACCCATAGCTCTTCTCAATATGGACAGGAAGCTTCTGGCCAAGATACTGTTTAATCGGTTGGTGAAGTTTGCACCCCGGCTCCTTTCGGGGGCCCAGCACTGCTCTGTTCCGGGCCGAAGCACCTTAAGTGCTGTCCTCAGTGTCAGGGAGGCAGTGGAGCGGAGTAGTGCGGGTCTCTGGAAGGGGTACTTGTTGTCCCTGGATCAGGCCAAAGCATTTGATCGGGTGAACCACGAGTACCTCTGGTCCGTCCTCCTGAGATATGGCTTACCGAGTACTTTTGTGAATTGGCTTGTCACCATATATGCAGGGGCAGAGAGTTTCCCACTGGTGAACGGTTGGTCTGGCCGCTCTTTTGAGGTGGGGTCCGGAGTCCGTCAGGGTTGTCCTTTGAGCCCGCTGTTATACGTGTTCGCAATCGATCCCTTCGTCCGGAGGGTAGATTGTGGGCCGTTAGCGGGAGTCGGGATGAGTCTGGCGGAGCTGGATGTCGCCCAGAGAGTGGTGGCGTACGCTGATGATGTCACCATTTTCGTCTCCTCGAGGGTGGAGGTCGAGGTGGTGATGTCGGAGGTGAATCGTTACTCGGAGGCATCCGGGTCCAAGATCAATCGGGATAAGTGTGAAAGTCTCTGGCTGGGAGGGGGGGATCCCATGTTTGATCTCCCGGACACCCTTCTAGGGCTCCAAGAGTCAGCAAAAGTTTTGGGCATCACATGATTATCCCACCAAAAACTGGGATGGTAAGCTCCAGGATGCCACTCAGAAGGTGGACCAGTGGAAGGGTTGGTCTATGACCCTCAGGGAAAGGGTACACCTGATCAAATCGTACCTGCTCCCCTTGTTTATCTATCTGGGCAGCGTATGTATCTTGCCAGAGGCTTACTACACTAGGGTCTACAGCCTGTTTTTCCAACTGTTATGGGGCAACAGGATGAACCTAGTCAAGAGGGAGGTTACGTACCGCACGAGGAGACTAGGGGGTTTATCTATGGTAAACCCTGTGGTGTTCTTAACGAACACCTTCTTGAAAGCCAACATCGCAAACCTCTGGAAAGAGAGGGCTCCTCCGTGGGTACTCTCCTGCAGGGAGTGGTTTCGGCCTTTCTTCCAGGAATGGGAGACAGGAGGGCAAGTGAAGGACCTCCGTACACCACATGGATATCTTCCGGCTTACGCTACCCCGACTCTGAAGGCGATACGTCGGTGGGGTCTGGGAGTGTGGGAGATCAGGACCCAGTCAAGGCGTTCCCTTGACAAACGGGTTCTGTTGACCCACTTCCAGAAGCCTCTGGCGCTCAGGGACTGCCCAGGTCGGGATCTGAGGGTTGGTTTAAGCCTTTTGAACTCGAAACGGATCCCCCAGAAGTTTTGGGACTTGGCCTGGCGCTGCTTTCAGGGGAAGCTATGTGTAAGGGACAACCTGAAGTGTAGGAGCTCTGATGACCGGGACTGTCCCCGAGAAGAGTGCGGGAACACGCTGGAAAGCATGGACCACTTCCTGCTTCATTGTCCCTTTAATATAGGGGTCTACAACCGGGTGGGCGCTTCCATCGGCTGGAGTCAACTTGCCGGCCTTGCCTATCCGGAGTGGGCTTATGGAGCATTCAAGATCCTGGGTGGCCGAGATCGGTGCACATTATTTTTAGTTAGCTTAGTGGTTAGGTATCACACGTGGAATGCACGGTGTTTAGTATCTACACAGCGAAAAGTCCTCTCCGAGGTGGAGGTCTGTAGGAATATCACTGGTGACCTCGGGAAGATCAGGTCTTTAGAGTATGGCAGATTGGGTACTGTTACGCCGAGCGCTCCGGGTCCCCGCTCCTCCCCGGAGCGCTCGCTACACTCTCTCCGCTGCAGCGCTCCGGTCAGATCCACTGACCCGGGGCGCTGCGATTCTGCTTCCAGCCGGGATGCGATTCGCGATGCGGGTAGCGCCCGCTCGCGATGCGCACCCCGGCTCCCGTACCTGACTCGCTCTCCCTCGGTCCTGTCCCGGCGCGCGCGGCCCCGCTCCCTAGGGCGCGCGCGCGCCGGGTCTTTGCGATTTAAAGGGCCACTGCGCCGCTGATTGGCGCAGTGATTCCAATTAGTGTCTTCACCTGTGCACTTCCCTATATCACCTCACTTCCCCTGCACTTCCCTGCCGGATCTTGTTGCCATTGTGCCAGTGAAAGCGTTCCTTGTATGTTCCTAGCCTGTGTTCCAGACCTCCTGCCGTTGCCCCTGACTACGATCCTTGCTGCCTGCCCCGACCTTCTGCTACGTCCGACCTTGCTTCTGTCTACTCCCTTGTACCGCGCCTATCTTCAGCAGCCAGAGAGGTTGAGCCGTTGCTAGTGGATACGACCTGGTCACTACCGCCGCAGCAAGACCATCCCGCTTTGCGGCGGGCTCTGGTGAAAACCAGTAGTGACTTAGAACCGATCCACTAGCACGGTCCACGCCAATCCCTCTCTGGCACAGAGGATCCACTACCCGCCAGCCGGCATCGTGACAGTAGATCCGGCCATGGATCCCGCTGAAGTTCCTCTGCCAGTTGTCGCTGACCTCACCACGGTGGTCGCCCAGCAGTCACAACAGATAGCGCAACAAGGCCAACAGCTGTCTCAACTGACCGTTATGCTACAACAGTTACTACCACAGCTTCAGCAGTCATCTCCTCCGCCAGCTCCTGCACCTCCTCCGCAGCGAGTGGCCGCTCCTGGGCTACGCCTATCCTTGCCGGATAAATTTGATGGGGACTCTAAGTTTTGCCGTGGCTTTCTTTCCCAATGTTCCCTGCATCTGGAGATGATGTCGGACCTGTTTCCCACTGAAAGGTCTAAGGTGGCTTTCGTAGTCAGCCTTCTGTCCGGAAAAGCCCTGTCATGGGCCACACCGCTCTGGGACCGCAATGACCCCGTCACTGCCTCTGTACACTCCTTCTTCTCGGAAATCCGAAGTGTCTTTGAGGAACCTTCCCGAGCCTCTTCTGCTGAGACTGCCCTGTTGAACCTGGTCCAGGGTAATTCTTCCGTTGGCGAGTATGCCGTACAATTCCGTACTCTTGCTTCAGAATTGTCCTGGAATAATGAGGCCCTCTGCGCGACCTTTAAAAAAGGCCTATCCAGCAACATTAAAGATGTTCTGGCCGCACGAGAAATTCCTGCTAATCTACATGAACTTATTCACCTAGCCACTCGCATTGACATGCGTTTTTCCGAAAGGCGTCAGGAGCTCCGCCAAGATATGGACTCTGTTCGCACGAGGCGTTTCTTCTCCTCGGCTCCTCTCTCCTCTGGTCCCCTGCAATCTGTTCCTGTGCCTCCCGCCGTGGAGGCTATGCAGGTCGACCGGTCTCGCCTGACACCTCAAGAGAGGACACGACGCCGCATGGAGAACCTCTGCCTGTACTGTGCTAGTACCGAACACTTCCTGAGGGATTGTCCTATCCGTCCTCCCCGCCTGGAAAGACGTACGCTGACTCCGCACAAAGGTGAGACAGTCCTTGATGTCTACTCTGCTTCTCCACGTCTTACTGTGCCTGTGCGGATGTCTGCCTCTGCCTTCTCCTTCTCTACCGTGGCCTTCTTGGACTCTGGATCTGCAGGAAATTTTATTTTGGCCTCTCTCGTCAACAGGTTCAACATCCCAGTGACCAGTCTCGCCAGACCCCTTTACATCAATTGTGTAAACAATGAAAGATTGGACTGTACCATACGCTTCCGCACGGAGCCCCTTCTAATGAGCATCGGATCTCATCACGAGAGGATTGAACTTTTGGTCCTCCCCAATTGCACCTCGGAAATTCTCCTTGGACTTCCCTGGCTTCAACTCCATTCCCCAACCCTGGATTGGTCCACTGGGGAGATCAAGAGTTGGGGGCCCTCTTGTTCCAAGGACTGTCTAAGACCGGTTCCCAGTAACCCTTGCCGTGACTCTGTGGTTCCCTCAGTAACCGGTCTCCCTAAGGCCTATATGGACTTCGCGTATGTTTTCTGCAAAAAACAAGCTGAGACTCTACCTCCTCACAGGCCTTATGATTGCCCTATCGACCTCCTCCCGGGTACTACTCCACCCCGGGGCAGAATTTATCCTCTCTCTGCCCCAGAGACTCTTGCCATGTCTGAGTATGTCCAGGAAAATTTAAAAAAGGGCTTTATCCGTAAATCCTCCTCTCCTGCCGGAGCTGGATTTTTCTTTGTGTCCAAAAAAGATGGCTCCCTACGTCCTTGCATTGACTATCGCGGTCTTAATAAAATCACGGTTAAGAACCGCTACCCCCTACCCCTCATCTCTGAACTCTTTGATCGCCTCCAAGGTGCCCACATCTTTACTAAATTGGACTTAAGAGGCGCCTATAACCTCATCCGCATCAGAGAGGGGGATGAGTGGAAAACGGCGTTTAACACCAGAGATGGACACTTTGAGTATCTGGTCATGCCCTTTGGCCTGTGCAACGCCCCTGCTGTCTTCCAAGACTTTGTCAATGAAATTTTTCGTGATCTGCTATACTCCTGTGTTGTTGTATATCTGGACGATATCCTAATTTTCTCTGCCAATCTAGAAGAACACCGCCAGCATGTCCGTATGGTTCTTCAGAGACTTCGTGACAATCAACTCTATGCCAAAATTGAGAAATGTCTGTTTGAATGCCAATCTCTTCCTTTTCTAGGATATTTGGTCTCTGGCCAGGGACTACAAATGGATCCAGACAAACTCTCTGCCGTCTTAGATTGGCCACGCCCCTCCGGACTCCGTGCTATCCAACGCTTTTTGGGGTTCGCCAATTATTACAGGCAATTTATTCCACATTTTTCTACCGTTGTGGCTCCTATCGTGGCTTTAACCAAAAAAAATGCCGATCCCAAGTCGTGGCCTCCTCAAGCGGAAGACGCCTTTAAACGACTCAAGTCTGCCTTTTCTTCGGCTCCCGTGCTCTCCAGACCTGACCCTTCCAAACCCTTCCTATTGGAGGTTGATGCCTCCTCAGTGGGAGCTGGAGCTGTTCTTTTACAAAAAAATTCTTCCGGGCATGCTGTCACTTGTGGTTTTTTTTCTAGGACCTTCTCTCCGGCGGAGAGGAACTACTCCATCGGGGATCGAGAGCTTCTAGCCATTAAATTAGCACTTGAGGAATGGAGGCATCTGCTGGAGGGATCAAGATTTCCAGTTATTATTTACACCGACCACAAGAACCTCTCCTACCTCCAGTCTGCCCAACGGCTGAATCCTCGCCAGGCCCGGTGGTCTCTGTTCTTTGCCCGATTTAATTTTGAGATTCACTTTCGTCCTGCCGATAAGAACATTAGGGCCGATGCTCTCTCTCGTTCCTCGGATGCCTCAGAAGTTGAACTCTCTCCGCAACACATCATTCCACCTGACTGCCTGATCTCCACTTCTCCAGCCTCCATCAGGCAAACTCCTCCAGGAAAGACCTTTGTTTCTCCACGCCAACGCCTCGGAATCCTCAAATGGGGTCACTCCTCCCATCTCGCTGGTCATGTGGGCATCAAGAAATCTGTGCAACTCATCTCCCGCTTCTATTGGTGGCCGACTCTGGAGACGGATGTTGTGGACTTTGTGCGAGCCTGCACTATCTGTGCCCGGGATAAGACTCCTCGCCAGAAGCCCGCTGGTTTTCTTCATCCCCTGCCTGTCCCCGAACAGCCTTGGTCTCTGATTGGTATGGATTTTATTACTGATTTACCCCCTTCCCGTGGCAACACTGTTATTTGGGTGGTCGTTGATCGATTCTCCAAAATGGCACATTTCATCCCTCTTCCTGGTCTTCCTTCAGCGCCTCAGTTGGCTAAACAATTTTTTGTACACATTTTTCGTCTTCACGGATTGCCTACGCAGATCGTTTCGGATAGAGGCGTCCAATTCGTGTCTAAATTCTGGAGGGCTCTCTGTAAACAACTCAAGATTAAATTAAATTTTTCTTCTGCATATCATCCCCAGTCCAATGGACAAGTAGAAAGAATTAACCAAGTCTTGGGTGATTATTTGCGACATTTTGTTTCCTCCCGCCAGGATGACTGGGCAGATCTCCTTCCATGGGCCGAATTCTCGTATAACTTCAGAGTCTCTGAATCTTCCTCCAAATCCCCATTTTTCGTGGTGTACGGCCGTCACCCTCTTCCCCCCCTCCCTACCCCCTTGCCCTCTGGTCTGCCCGCTGTGGATGAAATTTCTCGTGACCTTTCCATTATATGGAGAGAGACCCAAAATTCTCTCCTACAGGCTTCATCATGCATGAAGAGGTTCGCGGATAAGAAAAGAAGAGCTCCTCCCGTTTTTTCCCCTGGAGACAAGGTATGGCTCTCCGCTAAATATGTCCGCTTCCGTGTCCCTAGCTACAAGTTGGGACCACGCTATCTTGGTCCTTTCAAAATTTTGTGTCAAATTAATCCTGTCTCTTACAAACTTCTTCTTCCTCCTTCTCTTCGTATCCCTAATGCCTTTCACGTCTCTCTTCTTAAACCACTCATCCTCAATCGTTTTTCTCCCAAATCTGTTCCTCCCACTCCTGTTTCCGGCTCCTCGGACATCTTCTCTGTCAAAGAGATCTTAGCCTCTAAAAAGGTCAGAGGGAAAACTTTTTTTCTAGTGGACTGGGAGGGTTGTGGTCCTGAAGAGAGATCCTGGGAACCTGAGGACAACATCCTAGATAAAAGTCTGCTCCTCAGGTTCTCAGGCCCTAAAAAGAGGGGGAGACCCAAGGGGGGGGGTACTGTTACGCCGAGCGCTCCAGGTCCCCGCTCCTCCCCGGAGCGCTCGCTACACTCTCTCCGCTGCAGCGCTCCGGTCAGATCCACTGACCCGGGGCGCTGCGATTCTGCTTCCAGCCGGGATGCGATTCGCGATGCGGGTAGCGCCCGCTCGCGATGCGCACCCCGGCTCCCGTACCTGACTCGCTCTCCCTCGGTCCTGTCCCGGCGCGCGCGGCCCCGCTCCCTAGGGCGCGCGCGCGCCGGGTCTTTGCGATTTAAAGGGCCACTGCGCCGCTGATTGGCGCAGTGATTCCAATTAGTGTCTTCACCTGTGCACTTCCCTATATCACCTCACTTCCCCTGCACTTCCCTGCCGGATCTTGTTGCCATTGTGCCAGTGAAAGCGTTCCTTGTATGTTCCTAGCCTGTGTTCCAGACCTCCTGCCGTTGCCCCTGACTACGATCCTTGCTGCCTGCCCCGACCTTCTGCTACGTCCGACCTTGCTTCTGTCTACTCCCTTGTACCGCGCCTATCTTCAGCAGCCAGAGAGGTTGAGCCGTTGCTAGTGGATACGACCTGGTCACTACCGCCGCAGCAAGACCATCCCGCTTTGCGGCGGGCTCTGGTGAAAACCAGTAGTGACTTAGAACCGATCCACTAGCACGGTCCACGCCAATCCCTCTCTGGCACAGAGGATCCACTACCCGCCAGCCGGCATCGTGACAGGTACAAGTAGGGCTTCTCTCCTATGGAGAGGGTTTTCATTTGATGTGCCCTAGATGCTGAACCCTTTGGGGGAGGCACCTTAATTCTGGTTAGGGATAGAGTGGTAGGGTCAGTGTAGGGTCAGTGTGTAGGGACAGCTTAAACTTTAGGGGCAGCGATAGTGTGAGTCTAGGGAAAGTAGGTGAGGGATAGGTTTAAAAATTATTTGGTATCTGGTCTGCCATACTCTGATCCCGGTGGAGGGCTGGCGCATGTCACCTTTAGCTTTTTGTTTTGTTTTAGAGAAATGAGTGTATGAAGGGCTTGCAGGTAACTGAACTTGGGCCTTACAATTGTTATGTTATGTATATAGTAATGTAGTTATATGTATAGTTATGTTATGTATATAGTTATGTTTATGTTAATAAGTGTATAGTATGTGTTTAAGTAATTATGTTGTGTGGCAAACCTTTTGGTGGCATGGCTGAATAGGCCTTGCTTTTACTTTCTTGTATATATGTATATAGGGGGCTATAGAATAGGTTGGGTGGGGGAATGGGGGGTAAGAGGTGAGCTGGGTGGAGCCATTGATGAACAATATTGGACTCCATGATGCCTGGCTCCTGGTGTGGATTATGGACTGGACTGGACATTTATACCATCTCATGGCCAGAGGGGCTGGAGGGGCTTTGGGATTAGATAGTGAAAGAGTTGTTATTGTTATTCATTTACCTGTATTTCTGTATTTCCGTATATTTATGCTAACTAATGCTTAGTTACCTTTCGTTTTAGTTAAGGCAGCCGGATCTATTTGTTTAGAGTTTTTTTATATATATATATATATATATATATATATATATATATATATATGTATATATATATATATATATGTATATTAGGAGAGGATGGGTATGAGTGTGATATCCGCTAATGATGGTGGTGAGGATGGGTGTGAGTGAGTGTGGAATCGGCTGGTGGGTGAGAGAGAGAGAGAGAGAGAGAGAGAGAGAGAGAGAGAAAAGGGGAAAAGAAAAAAAAAGGAAAAAAAGTGTATGTATGTTTATATGTATGTTTATGTTTATATGTATGTTTATATGTATGTTTTGTCTGTAATGTATGTTTTGTCTGTAATGTATCTGCTGCCTGTTAGTCAATATTTTCATTATGTCCAGGTTTGGACGGCTTTTATTTCCTATTGCCGGGCATGGCAGAGTTTTTGTTTGTGTATTTGGTGTGAGTTTGGTGTGATGTATGGTGTTGGGGTACACATATTATTTCATTAGTTTATATATACGTGTACGTAATTAGTTTTAGTTGAAACTGGACTGGCTGGTAAAAGTTTAGTTTTTGTTATAATGACAATTTGTCTTATTTTGTTTCATATTTATGGCGCATGTAAGCTGAGTTTATGTTATGTATTATTGATTATGTCTGTTATGTTTTAGATTTTTATAATAAAAAGATTTACAGGATATAACTCAGGATCAGTACAGGATAAGTAATGTAATGTATGTACACAGTGACCTCACCAGCAGAATAGTGAGTACAGCTCTGGAGTATAATACAGGATATAACTCAGGATCAGTACAGGATAAGTAATGTAATGTATGTACACAGTGATCTCACCAGCAGAATAGTGAGTACAGCTCTGGAGTATAATACAGGATATAACTCAGGATCAGTACAGGATAAGTAATGTAATGTATGTACACAGTGATCTCACCAGCAGAATAGTGATATTAGCTCACAGGATGCAACTCAGGATCAGTACAAGACATAATGTATTTAAAATAAATAAATAATGATAAAATAAGTATATAAATATATATATATATATATATAATTTTTTTATATATTTTTTTTATTTATTTATTTATTTTTTGAGTGACAGACACGTTTTGGGGTTCCCTTTGATTCCCCTTTTATTGTCAGTGGGGCAGGTGATAAGATGATGTTTCCGGCTATAACCACTAAGCTGCATGTGGCGATATCTCTCTATGAATATAATGATCATCTGGGGTTGCTCCATTTGTAATCTTAGTTTCTTGAAAGGCCTTGCACCTTCTGATGACATTGCGGGGGAGATTCCTGTGCAGGTGTCACTCAGTCAGAACATGGACACTGGAGCCTGGGACTCTTTACCTTCTGTTTTCTGGTCATTATTTCTGGATTTTCCTGCTCTTGTGTCCTTGCTTGTTGGGAATGTAACGTTGCACCTGCTGCACCTTTGTCATTGAGTAACAAGCAGGTACACTTTGACCAGTGTGGTCACTGACCCCCGTGCTGTCAGCTGTCCATCATGTCTCAGTGAACACAGAATGAGGCACTAACATATCTACACGAGATGGACAAAAGTTATGAGACTCGCCTTTTAATCATTGAATGTGTTTTATTTAGTCCCATTGACACAGGTTTATACAGTAGTCCCTCAACATACGATGGTAATCCGTTCCAAATGATCCATCGTTTGTTGAAACCATCGTATGTTGAGGGATCCGTGCAATGTAAAGTATAGGACAGTGGTTTACAACCAGCGGACCTCCAGATGTTGCAAAACTACAACACCCAGCACCCAGCCGTTGGCTTTCCGGGCATACTGGGAGTTGTAGTTTTGCAACATCTGGTCCGCAGGTTGAAGACCACTTGAATTGGAGGTTATACTCACGTATCCCCGCCGCTCCGAACCGTCACCGCTCGTCACCGCTGCCCTGGATGTCACCTTCCATCGCTGTCGCCGCGTCCCCGGGGTATCCCCGACGCTCCGGCAAGGCCTCTGCTTCCCCGGCATCCTCGCTCTCCGTCACCGCCATCACGTCGCTATGCATGCTGCTCCTATTGGATGACGGGACGGCGTGCGCAGCGACGTGATGACGACGATGGAGAGCGCCGACCATGTAGGGGATCCCGAAGAGGACGCGCCGGAGCCCCGAGGACAGGTAAGTGATCGTCAGCGGACCACACGGGGCACCGTAAATGGCTATCCGGTGGCAGCTGAAGCAGTCGATGGCCCCGACATACAAAAGCATTGTATGTTGATGCTGCCTTCAACATGCGATGGCCTTTGAGAGGCCATCATATATTGGAATGATAGTATGTCGGGGTCATCGTAGGACGGGGGGTCACTGTAGTATCCAGCTCTGACCAATGCAGTTGCCTTTACAGACATTTGGGATATAAAAGGTCTTCCTATAGAGCTCACCTCGTTGTAGTGTAATAGGAGCCACGGCTGCAAGTCACATTTTGAAATATCTCCCCTCCTAGATATTTCTCCATCAGCTGTGAGTCATATTATAAAGAAGTGGAAGCGCCAAACATCTACAGCAACTCAGCCATGAAGTGGAGACCACATTGAATTACAGAGCGTGGCCACTAAGTACTGAGGTGCATAGTGCATGAAAGTCACCAACACTCTGCTGACTCCATAACGGCAAAGATTAATCCGCATCTGCCTTTAAAAGCTGCATGGCTAAGCAGCTGTATGCCAGCCTTACATCACCAAGCACAATGCCAAGTATCAGAGGGGTGTAAGGCATCAGATGGAGAGGTAGAAGGTGTAAGACGGAGGGGTGTAAGGCCTCAGACGGAGGGGTGTAAAGTGGAAGACGAAGACGGAGGGGTGTAAAGTGGAAGACAAAGACGGAGGAGTGTAAAGCATCAGATGGATGGGTGTAAAGTGGAAGACGCAGGGGTGTAAGGCGTCAGATGGAGGGGTGTAAAGTGGAAGACGGAGGGGTGTAAGGCGTCAGATGGAGGGGTGTAAAGTGGAAGACGGAGGGGTGTAAGGCGTCAGATGAAGGGGTATAAAGTGGAAGACGGAGGGGTGTAAGGCATCAGATGGATGGGTGTAAAGTGGAAGACGGAGGAGTGTAAGGCGTCAGATGAAGGGGTGTAATGTGGAAGACAGAATGGGTGTAAGGCATCAGATGGAGGGGTGTAAAGTGGAAGATGAAGATGGAGGGGTGTAAGGCATCAGATGGATGGGTGTAAAGTGGAAGACGGAGGAGTGTAAGGCATTAGATGGAGGGGTGTAATGTGGAAGACAGAATGGATGTAAGGCATCAGATGGATGGGTGTAAAGTGGAAGACGGAGGAGTGTAAGGCGTCAGATGGAGGGGTGTAATGTGGAAGACAGAGTGGGTGTAAGGCATCAGATGGAGGGGTGTAAAGTGGAAGATGAAGACGGAGGGGTGTAAGGCATCAGATGGATGGGTGTATAGTGGAAGACGGAGGGGTGTAAGGCATCAAACGGAGTGGTATAAGACATCAGACTGATGGGTGTCAGATGGAGGGGTGTAAAGCCACTACCACTGGACTCTGTAGCAGAGGAGACGTGCTCTGTGCAGTGACGGATCACACTTCCCTATCTGGCATCTGAGGGTTCAGTCTGGGTTTGGTGAATGACAGGAGAACGTTACCTGCCTGACTGCATTGTGCCAGCTGTAAGGTTTGGTGGAGGAAGGATAATGTTATGGGGGCTCCTCAGGGGTTGGTTTGAGCATTATAGGTCCAGTAAAAAGAAAAGAAAATCTTAATACTTTAGCAGAACATGAGATATTGGACAAGTGTCACTTCAAACTTTGTGGAATCAGATTTGTTTGGTCCCTTTGTGTTCCCCATGGCTGTACCCCAGTAAACACAGCGAGGTCCACAAAGACATAGTTGGGCGAGTTTGGTGTTGAAGAATTGACTGACAAAACCCTGACCTATCCCATCCAACACCTTTGGGATGAACCAGAACAGAGATTATAAAACCAGATTTCCATTTCAACATCAGTGTCTGACCTCACAAACCTGGATGAATGGTGAACATTCCCACAGGCACCTCCCCAATCTCAAAGTCTTCTCAAAAGGAAAGAAGCTGCTATACATACAAATAGGGCAACTCCACATAAATGCCTATACATTTAGAATGGTGCATCCTAAAGTCTCCTGGAGGTGTAGTGTGTAGGGGCCCCAACATCTTTTCTCTATTACCATAACTGACAGATCCCTAGAGGAGAATGTAAATGATCCCAGAAGCAGATCGCTTGAGGAGAGACAAAATGCCAAACGGGGTAGATTAGTGGAGAAGACTGTAGATTATGAAAGGAATCACATCGGGAGAATATAGATATATCAGAGGGTTCAAATTAGGGAAGAAGAGGGTAGATTATCACAGAAGGCAGAACACTAGAGGAGAGGGAAGATCACTAGAGGAGAGGGCAGATCATATGAGAGGGCAGATCACTAGACGAGAGGGCAGATCACTGGAGGGGAGAGTAGATTATATGAGAGGGCAGAACACTAGAGGGGAGGGCAGATCACTAGAGGGGAGAGTAGATTAAATGAGAGGGTGGAACACTAGAGGGGAGGGCAGATCACTAGAGGACAGAGTAGATTATATAAAAGGGCAGATCACTTGAGGAGAGAGTGGATTATATTAGAGGGCAGTTCACTAGAGGAGTGGGCAGATCACTAGAGGACAGAGTAGATTATGTAAGAGGGCAGATCCCTTGAGGAGAGAGTAGATTATATGAGAGGGCAGATCACTAGAGGGGAGAGTAGATTCTATGAGAGGGCAGATCACTAGAGGAGAGGGCAGTTCACTAGAGGTGAGGGCAGATCACTAGAGGGGAGAGTAGATTCTATGAGAGGGCAGATCACTAGAGGAGAGGGCAGTTCACTAGAGGGGAGAGTAGATTATATGAGAGGGCAGAACACTAGAGGGGAGGGCAGATCACTAGAGGACAGAGTAGAAACACAAAGAATACTGCAGCACTCCAGGGTATAGGTGAAAAAACTGTGAAGGTAGTTTATTCCATCAAGGTGCACAGAGCAACGTTTCGGCTGCTGGCATGCAGCCTTTTTCAAGCAGTTTACAAAGTGCAATACATGGGGTATAAATATGGTGGATGCAGTGACATCACTGCTTACATCATTAATTTGCATCGGTGTCATAACAAACAAAATATATACAAAAATCACATAATCAAGATAATATACAAGTGCCAAAACAATAGCGTGTGCGGAAGTAAACAGAACACACGAGGAAGCAGCCGGAAGTGCCAATCAACGCATGCGCATACAGGACCAGAGCGCCGCACGGACATGCTAGATGTCGGCGCGTGCGCAGAGAGTCCGGGTACGCGGCGTGATTGTGATACATTGCAACACACACCTCCAGGGGCGTGTGCGCAGGCGTAGAAGAATGAATGAGAAACCCAAGTGTGGGCATGGATTAAGGGCAAGAATGTAGGCATGCCTACGAGAATAAGTATGTAAAAGATTTTATTGGGCAAAGAACCATAGTCAAATAAGTGGGCATGCATGCAAAGATATGGTAAACAACGGCAACATATAAAGGCATCAAAAATAACCAAGGTGGGTCTCAGATGCTCAATGCACACATACTCTAAGACACCGCAATCTGGAACCCCCTAGGATAATATGACTGGCACTGTAGTTGCCAGTGGCAGTCAGTTAGCAGCCCAACTGAAATATCCAACGGGCGAGACAGTTGGGCATGCAATTGAATCCATAATTGGGGGTGGTAACTTCAGCCTGAACCAGAAGTGTCACATTCATGGAGTCCATTCACACCGACCCATTGCTAGTGGTGATCACCTGCAAAGTAAACAGCAAAAAAGCTGAAATTTATCTGCCGTCATAGCATGCCCACTCAATCATGTTACTATATGTACATAAAAGGAATATGATCCTAATAAGATTCCGGCCAATCCTCGGTGTTGTAAACCAACAGATATAAAGAAATAGGTGTATCTAAACATGTCGGGTCCGTCGCAGCGCCTCTGAAATTAAAAGAAAAAAAAATCACTAGAGGACAGAGTAGATTATGTAAGAGGGCAGATCCCTTGAGGAGAGAGTAGATTATATGAGAGGGCAGATCACTAGAGGTGAGGGCAGATCACTAGAGGGGAGAGTAGATTCTATGAGAGGGCAGATCACTTGAGGAGAGAGTGAATTATATGAGAGGGCAGATCACAAGAGGTGAGGGCAGATCACTAGAGGGGAGAGTAGATTATATGAGAGGGCAGAACACTAGAGGGGAGGGCAGATCACTAGAGGACAGAGTAGATTATATAAGAGGGCAGATCACTTAAGGAGAGAGTAGATTATATGAGAGGGCAGATCACTAGAGGTGAGGGAAGATCACTAGGGGAGAGGGCAGTACACTGGAGGAGTGGGCAGATCACTAGAGGACAGAGTAGATTATATAAGAGGGCAGATCACTTGAGGAGAGAGTAGATTATATGAGAGGGAAGATCACTAGAGGTGAGGGCAGATCACTAGAGGTGAGGGCAGATCACTAGATGGGAGAGTAGATTCTATTAGAGGGCAGATCACTAGGGGAGAGGGCAGTTCACTAGAGGAGTGGGCAGATCACTAGAGGAGAGAGTAGATTATATGAGAGGGCAGATCACTAGAGGAGAGGGCAGATCACTAGAGGAGGGAGTAGATTATATGAGAGGGCAGATCACTAGAGGAGAGGACAGATTATCAGAGAGGGCAGATCACTAGAGGAGAGGACAGATTATCAGAGAGGGCAGATCACTAGAGGAGAGGACAGATTATCAGAAAGGGCTGATCACTATAGGAGAGGACAGATTATATGAGAGGGCAGATCACTAGAGGTGAGGGCAGATCACTAGAGGAGAGGGCAGATCACTAGAGGGGAGAGTAGATTATATGAGAGGGCAGAACACTAGAGGGGGGGGCAGATCACTAGAGGACAGAGTAGATTATATAAGAGGGCAGATCACTTGAGGAGAGAGTAGATTGTCACGCCGAGCGCTCCGGGTCCCGCTGCCTCCCCGGAGCGCTCACGGCGTGCCTCTGTCTGCAGCGCTCCGGTCGGCATTGCTGACCACGAGCGCTGCTCTCTGGTCCCCGGAGGGGACGCGATCCGAGGCACGGCTCGTGTCCGCCCTCGGATCGCGCCCCATCTCACTCACCTCTCGCCCCCGTCTGCTTCCTCCCGGCGCGCGGCCCCTCTCCCTAGGGCGCGCACGCGCCGACTTGCTTAAATTTAAAGGGCCAGTGCACCACTAATTGGTGCCTGGCCCAATCACTTCCTATCACTCCCTAACCTATAAAAACCCACTTCCCCTTCCTCTCCTTGCCGGATCTTGTTGCCTTGTGCCCTGAGAAAGCGTTATAGTGTGTCCCAAGCCTGTGTACCTTGGCCTTCTGCTGTTGCCCCTGACTACGAACCTCGCTGCCTGCCCTGACCTTCTGCTACGTCTGACCTCGCCTCTGTCTAGTCCTTGTGTACCGCGCCAGTCTCAGCTGCCAGAGAGGTCGAGTCGCTACTGGGGAACACGACCTGGTAGTTACTGCTGCAGCAAGTCCATCCTGCTTTGCGGCAGGCTCTGGTGAACACCAGTAACTGCTTAGAACCGATTCCCCAGTACGGCCCGCGTCATCGCCTCTCTGGTACAGATGATCCACCGCCAGTGTCTTCACCAGCCGCTAGTCCGGACCCTGACATAGATTATATGAGAGGGCAGATCACTAGAGGGGAGGGCAGATCACTAGAGGGGAGGGCAGATCACTAGAGGGGAGAGTAGATTATATGAGAGGGCAGAACAGTAGAGGGGAGGGCAGATCACTAGAGGACAGAGTAGATTATATAAGAGGGCAGATCAATTGAGGATAGAGTAGATTATATGAGAGGGCAGATCACTAGAGGTGAGGGCAGATCACTAGGGGAGAGGGCAGTTCACTAGAGGAGTGGGAAGATCACTAGAGTAGAGAGGAGATTATGTGAGAGGGCAGATCACTAGAGGAGAGGACAGATTATCAGAGAGGACAGATCAATAGAGGAGAGGACAGATTATCAGAGAGGGCAGATCACTAGAGGAGAGGACAGATTATCAGAGAGGGCAGATCACTAGAGGAGAGGACAGATTATCAGAAAGGGCTGATCACTATAGGAGAGGACAGATTATATGAGAGGGCAGATCACTAGAGGTGAGGGCAGATCACTAGAGGAGAGGGCAGATCACTAGAGGGGAGAGTAGATTATATGAGAGGGCAGAACACTAGAGGGGGGGCAGATCACTAGAGGACAGAGTAGATTATATAAGAGGGCAGATCACTTGAGGAGAGAGTAGATTGTCACGCCGAGCGCTCCGGGTCCCGCTGCCTCCCCGGAGCGCTCACGGCGTGCCTCTGTCTGCAGCGCTCCGGTCGGCATTGCTGACCACGAGCGCTGCTCTCTGGTCCCCGGAGGGGACGCGATCCGAGGCACGGCTCATGTCCGCCCTCGGATCGCGGCCCATCTCACTCACCTCTCGCCCCCGTCTGCTTCCTCCCGGCGTGCGCGGCCCCTCTCCCTAGGGCGCGCGCGCGCCGACTTGCTTAAATTTAAAGGGCCAGTGCACCACTAATTGGTGCCTGGCCCAATCACTTCCTATCACTCCCTAACCTATAAAAACCCACTTCCCCTTCCTCTCCTTGCCGGATCTTGTTGCCTTGTGCCCTGAGAAAGCGTTATAGTGTGTCCCAAGCCTGTGTACCTTGGCCTTCTGCTGTTGCCCCTGACTACGAACCTCGCTGCCTGCCCTGACCTTCTGCTACGTCTGACCTCGCCTCTGTCTAGTCCTTGTGTACCGCGCCAGTCTCAGCTGCCAGAGAGGTCGAGTCGCTACTGGGGAACACGACCTGGTAGTTACTGCTGCAGCAAGTCCATCCTGCTTTGCGGCGGGCTCTGGTGAACACCAGTAACTGCTTAGAACCGATTCCCCAGTACGGCCCGCGTCATCGCCTCTCTGGTACAGATGATCCACCGCCAGTGTCTTCACCAGCCGCTAGTCCGGACCCTGACATAGATTATATGAGAGGGCAGATCACTAGAGGGGAGGGCAGATCACTAGAGGGGAGGGCAGATCACTAGAGGGGAGAGTAGATTATATGAGAGGGCAGAACAGTAGAGGGGAGGGCAGATCACTAGAGGACAGAGTAGATTATATAAGAGGGCAGATCAATTGAGGATAGAGTAGATTATATGAGAGGGCAGATCACTAGAGGTGAGGGCAGATCACTAGGGGAGAGGGCAGTTCACTAGAGGAGTGGGAAGATCACTAGAGGACAGAGTAGATTATATAAGAGGGCAGATCACTAGAGGAAAGGGCAGATCATGAGAGGACAGGGTAGATTATATAAGAGGGCAGATCCCTTGAGAGAGTAGATTATATGAGAGGGCAGATCACTAGAGGTGAGGGCAGATCACTAGAGGTGAGGGCAGATCACTAAAGGGGAGAGTAGATTCTATGACAGGGCAGATCACTAGAGGAGAGGGCAGATCACTAGGGGAGAGGGCAGTTCACTAGAGGAGTGGGCAGATCACTAGAGGAGAGAGTAGATTATATGAGAGGGCAGTTCACTAGAGGAGAGAGTAGATTATATGAAAGGGCAGATCACTAGAGGAGAGAGTAGATTATGTGAGAGGGCAGATCACTAGAGGAGAGGACAGATTATCAGAGAGGACAGATCACTAGAGGAGAGGACAGATTATGAGAGAGGGCAGATCACTAGAGGAGAGAACAGATTATCAGAGAGGGCAGATCACTATAGGAGAGGACAGATTATCAGAGAGGGCAGATCACTAGAGGTGAGGACAGATTATCAGAGAGGGCAGATGACTAGAGAGGACAGATTATCAGAAAGGGCTGATTATTATAGGAGAGGACAGATTATATGAGAGGGTGGATCACTAGAGGTGAGGGCAGATCACTAGAGGGGAGAGTAGATTATATGAGAGGGCAGAACACTGGGGGGGGGCAGATCACTAGAGGACAGAGTAGATTATATAAGAGGGCAGATCACTTGAGGAGAGAGTATATTATATGAGAGGGCAGATCACTAGAGGGGAGGGCAGATCACTAGAGGGGAGAGTAGATTATATGAGAGGGCAGATCAATTGAGGAGAGAGTAGATGATATGAGAGGGCAGATCACTAGAGGTGAGGGCAGATCACTAGGGGAGAGGGCAGTTCACTAGAGGAGTGGGCAGATCACTAGAGGACAGAGTAGATTATATAAGAGGGCAGATCACTAGAGGAGAGGGCAGATCATGAGAGGACAGAGTAGATTATATAAGAGGGCAGATCACGTGAGAGAGTAGATTATATGAGAGGGCAGATCACTAGAGGTGAGGGCAGATCACTAGAGGTGAGGGCAGATCACTAGAGGGGAGAGTAGATTCTATGACAGGGCAGATCACTAGAGGAGAGGGCAGATCACTAGGGGAGAGAGCAGTTCACTAGAGGAGTGGGCAGATCACTAGAGGAGAGAGTAGATTATATGAGAGGGCAGTTCACTAGAGGAGAGAGGAGATTATGTGAGAGGGCAGATCACTAGAGGAGAGGACAGATTATCAGAGAGGACAGATCACTAGAGGAGAGGACAGATTATCAGAGAGGGCAGATCACTAGAGGAGAGGGCAGATTATCCGAGAGGGCAGATCACTAGAGGACAGGACAGATTATCAGAGAGGGCAGATCACTAGAGGTGAGGACAGATTATCAGAGAGGGCAGATCACTAGAGGAGAGGACAGATTATCAGAGAGGGCAGATCAATAGAGAAGAGGACAGATTATCAGAGAGGGCAGATCACTAGAGGAGAGGACAGATTATCAGAGAGGGCAGATCACTAGAGGAGAGGACAGATTATCAGAGAGGGCAGATCACTAGAGAAGAGGACATATTATCAGAGCGGACAGATCACTAGAGCAAACAGTAGATTATAAGAAGGGTCAGATTACATGTCAAATGTAACAGGTTAGTGGGGAAAAGAGGTGAGGGCAGATCACTAGAGGTGAGGGCAGATCACTAGAGGGGAGAGTAGATTCTATGACAGGGCAGATCACTAGAGGAGAGGGCAGATCACTAGGGGAGAGAGCAGTTCACTAGAGGAGTGGGCAGATCACTAGAGGAGAGAGTAGATTATATGAGAGGGCAGTTCACTAGAGGAGAGAGGAGATTATGTGAGAGGGCAGATCACTAGAGGAGAGGACAGATTATCAGAGAGGACAGATCACTAGAGGAGAGGACAGATTATCAGAGAGGGCAGATCACTAGAGGAGAGGACAGATTATCCGAGAGGGCAGATCACTAGAGGACAGGACAGATTATCAGAGAGGGCAGATCACTAGAGGTGAGGACAGATTATCAGAGAGGGCAGATCACTAGAGGAGAGGACAGATTATCAGAGAGGGCAGATCAATAGAGAAGAGGACAGATTATCAGAGAGGGCAGATCACTAGAGGAGAGGACAGATTATCAGAGAGGGCAGATCACTAGAGGAGAGGACAGATTATCAGAGAGGGCAGATCACTAGAGGAGAGGACAGATTATCAGAGAGGGCAGATCACTAGAGAAGAGGACATATTATCAGAGCGGACAGATCACTAGAGCAAACAGTAGATTATAAGAAGGGTCAGATTACATGTCAAATGTAACAGATTAGTGGGGGAAAAGAGTTAATTAATACAACGGAGGAAAATCACTAGAGGAGATAGTAGATTATGTTAAAGGAAGATTATTTTTCTTCTCTCTTTTTTAATTTATAGTGTACCTGTCGTTAACAAAAACATTTTATATAATGTAGATAATACCATTATATGTATATTTGTAATATAAAGTGGTTAAAAATGAGTATATTTTGTCACTACAGCTATTGCATGCGCGTATCTGTGTTGAGTACAGGAACTGTTGTTACGCTGAGCGCTCCGGGTCCCTGCTCCTCCCCGGAGCGCTCACAGCGTTCTCTTATTCGCAGCGCCCCGGTCAGACCTGCCGACCGGGTGCGCTGCGATAATGCTCCCAGCCGGGATGCGATTCGCGATGCGGGACGCGCCCGCTCGCGATGCGCATCCCGACTCGCTTACCAGACCCGTTCCCCGTCTGTGCTGTCCCGGCGCGCGCGGCCCCGCTCCTTAGGGCGCGCGCGCGCCGGGTCCTTGCAATTTAAAGGGCCGATGCGCCACTGATTGGCGCATGAGGTTTTAATCAGTACTTTCACCTGTGCACTTCCCTACTTATACCTCACTTCCCCTGCACTCCCTCGCCGGATCTTGTTGCCATTGTGCCAGTGAAAGCGTTTCCTTGTGTGTTCCTAGCCTGTGTTCCAGACCTCCTGCCGTTGCCCCTGACTACGATCCTTGCTGCCTGCCCTGACCTTCTGCTACGTCCGACCTTGCTCTTGTCTACTCCCTTGTACCGTGCTTATCTCAGCAGTCATAGAGGTAGAGCCGTTGCCGGTGGATACGACCTGGTTGCTACCGCCGTTGCAAGACCATCCCGCTTTGCGGCGGGCTCTGGTGAATACCAGTAGCAACTTAGAACCGGTCCACCGACACGGTCCACGCCAATCCCTCTCTGGCACAGAGGATCCACTTCCAGCCAGCCAAATCGTGACAGTAGATCCGGCCATGGATCCCGCTGAGGTCCCGCTGCCAGTTGTTGCAGACCTCACCACGGTGGTCACCCAGCAGTCGCAACAGATAGCGCAACAAGGCCACCAGCTGTCTCAACTGACCGTGATGCTACAGCAGCTACTACCACAGCTTCAACAATCATCTCCTCCGCCAGCTCCTGCACCTCCTCCGCAGCGAGTGGCCGCATCCAGCCTCCGATTGTCTTTGCCGGACAAATTTGATGGGGACTCTAAATTTTGCCGTGGTTTTCTTTCACAATGTTCCCTGCATTTGGAGATGATGTCGGACCAGTTTCCATCTGAAAGGTCAAAGGTGGCTTTCGTAGTCAGCCTTCTGTCTGGGAAAGCCCTGTCATGGGCCACACCGCTCTGGGACCGCAATGATCCTGTCACTGCCTCTGTACACTCTTTCTTCACGGAGATTCGAAGTGTCTTCGAGGAACCTGCCCGAGCCTCTTCTGCCGAGACTGCCCTGCTGAACCTGGTCCAGGGTAATTCTTCTGTTGGCGAGTACGCCATCCAATTCCGTACTCTCGCCTTCGAATTGTCCTGGAATAACGAGGCCCTCTGCGCTACCTTTAAAAAAGGCCTATCCAGTAACATCAAAGATGTGCTGGCCGCACGAGAAATCCCTGCTAACCTGCATGAACTTATTCATCTTGCCACCCGCATTGACATGCGTTTTTCCGAAAGGCGTCAGGAGCTCCGCCAGGATATGGACGTTGTTCGCACGAGGCGGTTTCTCTCCCCGGCTCCTCTCTCCTCTGGTCCACTGCAATCCGTTCCTGTGCCTTCCGCCGTGGAGGCTATGCAAGTTGACCGGTCTCGCTTGACATCTCAAGAGAGGACACGATGCCGCATGGAGAACCTTTGCCTGTACTGTGCCAGTACCGAACATTTCTTAAAGGATTGTCCTATCAGACCTCCACGTCAGGAAAGACGCACACTGACTCCGCACAAAGGTGAGACAGCTCTTGATGTGAACTCTGCTTCTCCACGTCTTACTGTGCCTGTGCAGATTTCTTCTTCTACCTTCTCCTTCTCAGCTATGGCCTTCTTGGATTCCGGATCTGCAGGAAATTTTATTTTGGCCTCTTTCATCAACAGGTTCAACATCCCGGTGACCAGTTTCGCCAGCCCCCTCTACATCGCCTCTGTTAATAATGAAAGATTGGACTGTACTGTGCATTACTGCACGGAACCCCTCTTAATGTGCACCGGACCCCATCACGAAAAAATTGAATTTCTGGTCCTCTCTAACTGCACTTCGGAAATTCTTCTTGGATTACCGTGGCTTCAACACCATTCCCCAACCCTCGATTGGACCACCGGGGAAATCAAGAACTGGGGTACTTCTTGCCACAAGGACTGTCTTAAGCCTGCTCCCTGTACTGTCAGTCAAGACCCTGTGGTTCCTCCGTTATCTGGTCTCCCCAAGGCCTATCTGGATTATGCTGATGTTTTTTGCAAAAAACAAGCAGAGACTTTGCCTCCTCACAGGCCTTATGACTGTCCTATTGACCTCCTCCCTGGTACTACTCCACCCCTGGGCAGAATCTATCCTCTGTCTGCTCCGGAAACACAAGCCATGTCAGAGTACATCCAAGAGAATTTAAAAAAGGGGTTTATCCGCAAGTCTTCCTCCCCTGCCGGAGCTGGATTTTTTTTCGTTTCCAAAAAAGACGGCTCCCTACGCCCTTGCATTGATTACCGCGGACTTAATAAAATCACTGTAAAAAAACGCTATCCCCTACCTCTTATCTCGGAACTCTTTGACCGCCTACGAGGCGCCCACATCTTTACCAAGCTGGACTTAAGAGGTGCATATAATCTCATCCGCATCAGGGAGGGGGACGAGTGGAAGACCGCATTTAACACCAGAGATGGACACTTTGAATATCTGGTTATGCCCTTTGGGATTTGCAACGCCCCTGCCGTCTTCCAAGACTTTGTAATGAAATTTTTTGTGATCTTCTATATACCTGTGTTGTGGTTTACCTAGACGATATTCTGATTTTTTCTGCTAACCTAGAGGAACACCGCCAGCATGTCCGCATGGTTCTTCAGAGACTTCGGGACAATCAATTATATGCCAAAATGGAAAAATGTCTCTTTGAATGTCAATCTCTTCCCTTCCTAGGATACTTAGTCTCTGGCCAGGGACTACAAATGGACCCAGAAAAACTATCAGCCGTATTGGATTGGCCACGCCCCTCCGGACTCCGTGCTATCCAACGTTTTGTGGGGTTTGCCAATTATTACAGACAATTTATTCCGCACTTTTCCACTATTGTGGCTCCTATCGTGGCCCTAACCAAGAAAAACACCAACCCTAAGTCCTGGCCTCCTCAAGCGGAAGACACATTCAATCATCTCAAGACTGCCTTTTCTTCTGCTCCCGTACTCTCCAGACCTGATCCATCTAAGCCCTTCTCGCTGGAGGTAGACGCCTCCTCGGTGGGAGCTGGAGCAGTACTCCTACAAAAAAATTATTCCGGGCATGCTGTTACTTGTGGTTTCTTTTCTAGGACCTTCTCTCCGGTGGAGAAAAACTACTCCATTGGTGATCGAGAACTACTGGCCATAAAATTGTCGCTTGAGGAATTGAGGCACCTGCTGGTGGGATCCAAATATCCAGTTATTATATACACTGATCACAAGAATCTCTCTTATCTTCAGTCTGCCCAACGGCTGAACCCTCGCCAGGCTAGGTGGTCATTGTTCTTTGCCCGTTTTAACTTTGAAATTCATTTTCGCCCTGCTGACAAGAAGATTAGGGCTGATGCCCTCTCTCGTTCATCGGATGCCTCTGAAGTGGAAGCTTCCCCGCAACACATTATTCCTCCGGACTGTCTGATCTCCGCTTCTCCAGCTTCCATCAGACAAACTCCTCCAGGGAAGACCTTCGTCTCTCCACGCCAGCGCCTCAGGATTCTCAAGTGGGGACACTCCTCACACCTCGCAGGCCGTGCTGGCATCAAAAAATCCATCCAGCTCATCTCTCGATTTTATTGGTGGCCTACCCTGGAAGCTGATGTTGTTGATTTCGTGCAGGCTTGTACAGTCTGTGCCCGGGACAAGACCCCTCGCCAGAAACCTGCTGGTCTCCTCCATCCTCTGCCTGTTCCTGAACGACCATGGTCTCAGATTGGTATGGACTTTATTACTGACTTACCTTTATCCCATGGCAACACAGTTATTTGGGTGGTCGTTGATCGATTCTCCAAGATGGCACATTTTATCCCTCTTCCAGGTCTTCCTTCTGCGCCTCAGATGGCGAAACAATTTTTTATACACATTTTTCGCCTTCACGGGCATATCGTCTCGGATAGAGGCGTTCAATTTGTGTCTAAATTCTGGAGGGCCCTCTGTAATCAGCTCAAAATCAAATTAAACTTCTCATCTTCTTATCATCCCCAATCCAATGGGCAAGAAGAAAGAATTAATCAGGTTCTGGGTGATTATTTGCGACATTTTATTTCCTCCCGCCAGGATGACTGGGCAGATCTTCTACCATGGGCCGAATTCTCGTACAATTTCAGAGTCTCCGAATCTTCTGCTAAATCCCCATTCTTCGTGGTGTACGGCCGTCACCCTCTTCCCCCCCTTCCCACTCCCATGCCCTCTGGTCTGCCCGCTGTTGATGAGGTGACTCGGGACCTCTCCACCATATGGAAAGAGACTCAAAATTCTCTCTTATAGGCTTCATCCCGGATGAAAAAAACATGCCGATAGGAAAAGAAGAATTCCCCCCATTTTTTCTCCCGGAGACAAAGTATGGCTCTCCGCCAAGTATGTCCGCTTTCGTGTCCCCAGTTATAAACTGGGACCACGTTATCTTGGTCCTTTCAAAATCAAGTGCCAGATCAACCCTGTCTCTTACAAACTCCTCCTTCCTCCTTCTCTCCGTATTTCCAATGCTTTCCATGTCTCTCTCCTTAAACCACTCATCCTTAACCGCTTCTCTCCCAAAGTTGTTTCTCCCACTCCAGTTTCTGGGTCCTCTGACGTTTTTTCGGTGAAAGAAATCCTGGCATCCAAGATGGTCAGAGGTAAAAAAAAATTTTGGGTGGATTGGGAGAATTGCGGCCCAGAGGAGAGATCATGGGAACCTGAGGACAACATCCTGGACAAAAATCTGATCCTCAAATTCTCAGGTTCCAAAAAGAGGGGGAGACCCAAGGGGGGGGGGTACTGTTACGCTGAGCGCTCCGGGTCCCTGCCCCTCCCCGGAGCGCTCACAGCGTTCTCTTATTCGCAGCGCCCCGGTCAGACCTGCCGACCGGGTGCGCTGCGATAATGCTCCCAGCCGGGATGCGATTCGCGATGCGGGACGCGCCCGCTCGCGATGCGCATCCCGACTCGCTTACCAGACCCGTTCCCCGTCTGTGCTGTCCCGGCGCGCGCGGCCCCGCTCCTTAGGGCGCGCGCGCCGGGTCCTTGCGATTTAAAGGGCCGGTGCGCCACTGATTGGTGCATGAGGTTTTAATCAGTACTTTCACCTGTGCACTTCCCTACTTATACCTCACTTCCCCTGCACTCTCTCGCCGGATCTTGTTGCCATTGTGCCAGTGAAAGCGTTTCCTTGTGTGTTCCTAGCCTGTGTTCCAGACCTCCTGCCGTTGCCCCTGACTACGATCCTTGCTGCCTGCCCTGACCTTCTGCTACGTCCGACCTTGCTCTTGTCTACTCCCTTGTACCGCGCTTATCTCAGCAGTCAGAGAGGTTGAGCCGTTGCCGGTGGATACGACCTGGTTGCTACCGCCGCTGCAAGACCATCCCGCTTTGCGGCGGGCTCTGGTGAATACCAGTAGCAACTTAGAACCGGTCCACCGACACGGTCCACGCCAATCCCTCTCTGGCACAGAGGATCCACCTCCAGCCAGCCGAATCGTGACAACTGTGAGTGGACAAGCAGGGCTCTGTACACTGAGCACAAGCAGGACTCTGTATACTGTGGACAAGCAGGAATCTGTACACTGAGGACAAGCAGGACTCTGTACACTGAGGACAAGCAGGGCTCTGTACACTGAGGACAAGCAGGGCTCTGTACAATGAGGACAAGCAGGGCTCTGTACACTGAAGACAAGCAGGGCTCTGTACACTGAGGACAAGCAGGGCTCTGTAAACTGAAGACAAGCAGGGCTCTGTACACTGAGGACAAGCATGGCTCCGTGCACAAAGGACAAACAGGGCTCTGTACACTGAGGAAGAGCAGGGCTCTGTACAGTGAGGACAAGCCGGGCTCTGAACACTGAGGACAAGCAGGGCTCTGAAGACTGAGGACAAGCAGGGCTCTGTGCACTGAGGACAAGCAGGGATCTGTCTCCTCGTCCTCCTCTCTCCCAGCCAGTCTGCCGGCACGCTATATCATATTTTAAATGATTAAATAAAGATGAAGATTTTACCTGCATTTGATGGTGAGTGCCGTTTTCTACTTTCTACAAATATCAATGTTATATGGACGGGTGTATCCTCCACACACTAGACCATACACTGGATTTAAATAGAGCACCACGTCTGGCATTCTTAGCAGCTCCACACTCACACCTCCAGCAATTAAGGTTCTTAGTAGTAGCCGGTTCCCCCTCTACTATACTACGGGCTCTGTGCACTGAAGACAAGCAGGGCTCTGTACACTGAGGACAAGCAGGGCTCTGTACACTGAGGACAAGCAGGGCTCTATACACTGAGGACAAGCAGGGCTCTGTGCACTGAGGACAAACAGGGCTCTGTACACTGAGGACAAGCAGGGATCTGTACACTGAGGACAAGCAGGGCTATGTACACTGAGGACAAGTGGGGCTCTGTACACCGAGGACAAGCGGGGCCCTGTACACTGAGGACAAGCGGGGCTCTGTACACTGAGGACAAAAGGGGCTCTGTACATTGAGGACAAGTGGGGCTCTGTAGACTGAGGAAAAATTGGCTCTGTACACGGAGGACAAGCAGGGCTTTGTACACTGAGGACAAGCGGGGCTCTGTACACTGAGATCAAGCAGGGCTCTATACACTGAGGACAAGCAGGACTCTGTACACTGAGGACAAGCAGGGCTCTGTACACTGAGGACAAGCGGGGCTCTGAACACTGAGGACAAGCAGGGCTCTGAACACTGAGGACAAGCCGGGCTCTGTGCACTGAGGACAAGCAGGGATCTGTCTCCTCGTCCTCCTCTCTCCCAGCCAGTCTGCCGGCACGCTATATCATATTTTAAATGATTAAATAAAGCTGAAGATTTTACCTGCATTTGATGGTGAGTGCCGTTTTCTACTTTCTACAAATATCAATGTTATATGGACGGGTGTATCCTCCACACACTAGACCATACACTGGATTTAAATAGAGCACCACGTCTGGCATTCTTAGCAGCTCCACACTCACACCTCCATCAATTAAGGTTCTTAGTAGTAGCCGGTTCCCCCTCTACTATACTACGGGCTCTGTGCACTGAAGACAAGCAGGGCTCTGTACACTGAGGACAAGCAGGGCTCTGTACACTGAGGACAAGCAGGGCTCTATACACTGAGGACAAGCAGGGCTCTGTACACTGAGGACAAGCAGGGCTCTATACACTGAGGACAAGCAGGGCTCTGTGCACTGAGGACAAACAGGGCTCTGTACACTGAGGACAAGCAGGGATCTGTACACTGAGGAAAAGCAGGGCTATGTACACTGAGGACAAGTGGGGCTCTGTACACTGAGGACAAGCGGGGACCTGTACACTGAGGACAAGCGGGGCTCTGTACACTGAGGACAAAAGGGGCTCTGTACATTGAGGACAAGTGGGGCTCTGTACACTGAGGAAAAATTGGCTCTGTACACTGAGGACAAGCAGGGCTTTGTACACTGAGGACAAGTGGGGCTCTGTACACTGAGATCAAGCAGGGCTCTATACACTGAGGACAAGCAGGACTCTGTACACTGAGGACAAGCAGGGCTCTGTACACTGAGGACAAGCGGGGCTCTGTACACTGAGGACAAGTGGGGCTCTGTACACTGAGGACAAGCGGGGCTCTGTACACTGAGGACAAGCGGGACTCTGTACACTGAGGACAAGTGGGACTCTACACTGAGGAAAAGTGGGGCTCTGTACACTGAGGACAAAAGGGGATCTGTACACTGAGGACAAGCAGGGCAGGGCTCTGAACACTGAGGACAAGCAGTGCTCTGTACACTGAGGACAAGCAGGGCTCTGTACACTGAGGACAAGCAGGGCTCTGTACACTGAGGACAAGCAGGGCTCTGTGCACTGAGGACAAGCAGGGCTCTGTACACTGAGGACAAGCAGGGATCTGTACACTGAGGACAAGCAGGGCTCTGTACACTGAGGACAAGAGGGGCTCTGTATACTGAGGACAAGCAGGGCTCTGTACACTGAGGACAAGTGGGGCTCTGTACACTGAGGACAAAATTGGCTCTGTACACTGAGGACAAGCAGGGCTTTGTACACTGAGGACAAACGGGGCTCTGTACACTGAGGACAAGCAGGGCTCTATACACTGAGGACCAGCAGGACTCTGTACACTGAGGACAAGCGGGTCTCTATACACTGAGGACAAGCGGGGCTCTGTACACTGAGGACAAGTGGGGCTCTGTACACTGAGGACAAGCAGGGCTCTTTACACTGAGGACAAACGGGGCTCTGTACACTGAGCACAAGCAGGGCTCTGTACACAGAGGACAAGCAGGGCTCTGTACACTGAGGACAAGCAGGACTCTGAGCACTGAGGAAAAGCAGGGCTCTGTACACTGAGCACAAGTGGGGCTCTGTACACTGAGGACAAGCGGGGTCTGTACACTGAGGACAAGCGGGACTCTGTACACTGAGAAAAAGTGGGGCTCTGTACACTGAGGACAAAAGGGGCTCTGTACACTGAGGACAAGCAGGGCTCTGTGCACTAAGGACAAGCAGGGATGTGTACACTGTCTCCTCGTCCTCCTCTCTCCCAGCCAGTCTGCCGGCACGCTATATCATATTTTAAATGATTAAATAAAGATGAAGATTTTACCTGCGTTTGATGGTGAGTGCCTTTTTCTACTTTCTACAAATATTGTTATATGGACTGGTGTATCCTCCACACACTAGACCATACAATGGATTTAAATAGAGCACCACGTCTGGCATTCTTAGCAGCTCCGCACTCACACCTCCAGCAATTAAGGTTCTTGGTAGTAGCCAGTTCCCCCTCTACTATACTACGGGCTCTGTGCACTGAGGACAAAAGGGGCTCTGTACACTGAGGACAAGCAGGACTCTGTACACTGAGGACAAGTGGGGCTCTGTACACTGAGGACAAGCAGGGCTCTGTACACTGAGGACAAACGGGGCTCTGCACACTGAGCACAAGCAGGGCTCTGTACACAGAGGACAATCAGGGCTCTGTACACTGAGGACAAGCAGGGCTCTGAGCACTGAGGAAAAGCAGGGCTCTGTACACTGAGCACAAGTGGGGCTCTGTACACTGAGGACAAGCGGGGTCTGTACACTGAGGACAAGCGGGACTCTGTACACTGAGGAAAAGTGGGGCTCTGTACACTGAGGACAAAAGGGGCTCTGTACACTGAGGACAAGCAGGGCTCTGTGCACTGAGGACAAGCAGGGATGTGTACACTGTCTCCTCGTCCTCCTCTCTCCCAGCCAGTCTGCCGGCACTCTATATCATATTTTAAATGATTAAATAAAGATGAAGATTTTACCTGCATTTGATGGTGAGTGCCTTTTTCTACTTTCTACAAATATCGTTGTTATATGGACTGGTGTATCCTCCACACACTAGACCATACAATGGATTTAAATAGAGCACCACGTCTGGCATTCTTAGCAGGGCTCTGTACAATGAAGACAAGCAGTAATCTGTACACTGAGGACAAGCAGGGCTCTGTACACTGAGGACAAGCAGTAATCTGTACACTGAGGACAAGCAGGGCTCTGTACACGGAGGACAAGTAGGGCTCTGAGCACTGAGGACAAGCAGGGCTCTGTACACTGAGGACAAGCAGGGCTCTGTACACTGAGGACAAGCAGGGCTCTGATCACTGAGGACATGCAGGGCTCTGTACACTGAGGACAAGCAGGGCTCTGTACACTGAGGACAAGCAGTAATCTGTGCACTGAGAACAAGCAGTAATCTGTACACTGAGGACAAGCAGGGCTCTGTACACTGAGGACAATCGAGGCTCTGTACACTGAGCACAAGCAGGACTCTGTACACTGAGGACAAGCAGGGCTCTGTACACTGTGGACAAGCAGGGCTCTGTACACTGAGGACAAGCATGGCTCTGAGCACTGAAGACAAGCAGGGCTCTGAACATTGAGGACAAGCAGGGCTCTGTACACTGTGGACAAGCAGGGCCCGGTACACTGAGGACAAGCAGGGCTCTGTACACTGAGGACAAGCAGGGCTCTGTACACTGAGGATATGCAGGGCTCTGTACACTGAGGATATGCAGGGCTCTGTACACTGAGGACATGCAGGGCTCTGTGCACTGAGGACAAGCGGGGCTCTGTGCACTGAGGACAGGCAGGGCTCTGTGCACTGAGGACAAGCAGGGCTCTGTACACTGAGGACAAGCAGGGCTCTGTACACTGAGGACATGCAGGGCTCTGTACACTGAGGACAAGCAGGGCTCTGTACACTGAGGACAAGCAGGGCTCTGTACACTGAGGACATGCAGGGCTCTGTACACTGAGGACAAGCAGGGCTCTGTACACTGAGGATATGCAGGGCTCTGTACACTGAGGATATGCAGGGCTCTGTACACTGAGGACAAGCGGGGCTCTGTACACTGTGGACAAGCAGGGCTCTGTACACTGAGGACATGCAGGGCTCTGTACACTGAGGACAAGCAGGGCTCTGTACACTGAGGACATGCAGGGCTCTGTACACTGAGGACAAGCAGGGCTGGGTACACTGAGGACAGGCGGGCTCTGTACACTGAGGACATGCGGGGCTCTGTACACTGAGGACATGCGGGGCTCTGTACACTGAGGACAAGCAGGAATCTGTACCCTGAGGAGAAGCAGGTCTCTGTACACTGAGGACAAGCGGGGCTCTGTACACTGTGGACAAGCAGGGCTCTGTGCACTGTGGACAAGCAAGGCTCTGTACACTGAGGACAAGCAAGGCTCTGTACACTGAGGACAAGCGGGGCTCTGTACACTGAGGACAGGCAGGGCTCTGTGCACTGAGGACAAGCAGGGCTCTGTACACTGAGGACAGGCGGGCTCTGTACACTGAGGACATGCGGGGCTCTGTACACTGAGGACAAGCAGGGCTCTGTACACTGAGGACAGGCGGGCTCTGTACACTGAGGACATGCGGGGCTCTGTACACTGAGGACATGCAGGGCTCTGTACACTGAGGACAAACAGGAATCTGTACCCTGAGGAGAAGCAGGTCTCTGTACACTGAGGGGTAAATTCCAAGGGCAGATCATTAGCGGAGGGGTAAATTCCAGGGGCAGATCATTAGCGGAGGGGTAAATTCCAGGGGTAGATCATTAGAGTAGGGGGTAAATTCCAGGGGCAGTTCATTAGAGGATGGGGTAAATTCCAGGGGCAGATCACTAGAGGAGGGGGTCAATTCCAGGTGCAGATCATTAGAGGAGGGGGTAGATTCCAGGGGCAGATCACTAGAGGAGGGGGTACATTCCAGGGGCAGACCACTAGAGGAGGGGGTAAATTCCAGGGGCAGATCATTAGAGGAGGGGGTAAATTCCAGGGTCAGATCATTAGCGGAGGGGTAAATTCCAGGGGCAGATCACTAGAGGAGGGGGTAAATTCCAGTGGCAGATCATTAGAGGAGGGGGTAAATTCCAGGGGCAGATCACTAGAGGAGAGGGTACATTCCAGGGGCAGATCATTAGCGGAGGGGTAAATTCCAGGGGCAGATCATTAGAGGAGGGGGTAAATTCCAGGGGCAGATCACTAGAGGAGAGGGTACATTCCAGGGGCAGATCTCTAGAGGAGAGGGTAAATTCCAGGGCAGATCACTAGAGGAGGGGGTAAATTCCAGGGGCAGATAATTAGAGGAGGGGGTAAATTCCAGGGGCAGATCACTAGAGGAGGGGGTAAATTTCAGAGCATATCAGTATAATTGAGAGACCATTGTTTCAATATAATTGAGAGTATATTGGAGCCCATTGTTTATCACTACATGTCTGTAGATTATTTAGGGCGTAGATTATTAGATGGGGCTGATTACTGAGGGTTGGGCCTGTACGGGATTGTCGCGTCTATTATCGGGATCCTGGATGACAGTCGCGATATTTTGTGCACAGAATACTGCAGTGTCAGTAGTATCCAGGTATTAATAAAGTTATATTAAAATAAAAAAACAAGAGGTCTTGAGTCCCAATATGGCGTCTTGGCACTTCCGGTGACTTCACAGTCGTTGCAGGGAATGGAGCTGAGAGCAGGAACATGGCCGACTTCCGGAGGAGCTCCCTGCGCGCCCACGACGCCCTTTCTCCTTTGGTCGTGCCCGCGCCCGCGCACCCGCCGGAAGGAAGGAGCCGCCATTACAGGAGGAGACTCCCGAGTCACCCGGATACACCCGGAAACCGCGGCCGGGGACCCGCAGTCACCCGACTCACCGGATATACGAAGCGGCCGCGGCCTCCGCCAGGGATGGGCTGGGCGCAGACTCCGGAAAGCCGCATGTAGGCCGCACTCCCCCCGGTCACCTGGAGATTCCCGGAAATCGCGGCCTGATCCACGCCCGAGAGACAGACGGGTGAGACCTGACAGCTGACCCGAACCGAGCCGGAACCGACACCACACCGGCCTGCACACACCCGGGGGCTGAGCCCGACACACCCGACACCAGGGGGACGCCCTATTGTGTCACCTCATGTCTTACAATACAGATACAATACACATGTCATACATTACAGTACACATGTCACACTACACAACATGTACTAGACTCATGTCACACTACACAACATGTACTATACACATCTCATACATTACAGTACACATGTCACACTACACAACATGTACTATACACATGTCATCATACACAACATGTACTATACACATGTCATCATACACAACATGTACTATACTCATGTCACACTACACAACATGTACTATACACATGTCACACTACACAACATGTACTATACACATGTCACACTACACAACATGTACTATACACATGTCATCATACACAACATGTACTATACACATGTCACACTACACAACATGTACTATACACATGTCACACTACACAACATGTACTATACACATGTCATCATACACAACATGTACTATACACATGTCACACTACACAACATGTACTATACACGTCACACTACACAACATGTACTATACACATGTCATCATACACAACATGTACTATACACATGTCACACTACACAATATGTACTATACACATGTCATCATACACAACATGTACTATACACATCTCATACATTACAGTACACATGTCACACTACACAACATGTACTATACACATGTCATCATACACAACATGTACTATACACATGTCATCATACACAACATGTACTATACACATGTCATCATACACAACATGTACTATACACATGTCATCATACACAACATGTACTATACACATGTCATCATACACAACATGTACTATACACATGTCATCATACACAACATGTACTATACACATGTCATACATTACAGTACACATGTCACACTACACAACATGTACTATACACATGTCACACTACACAACATGTACTATACACATGTCACACTACACAACATGTACTATACACATGTCACACTACACAACATGTACTATACACATGTCATCATACACAACATGTACTATACACATGTCACACTACACAACATGTACTATACACATGTCATCATACACAACATGTACTATACACATGTCACACTACACAACATGTACTATACACATGTCATCATACACAACATGTACTATACACATGTCATCATACACAACATGTACTATACACATGTCACACTACACAACATGTACTATACACATGTCACACTACACAACATGTACTATACACATGTCACACTACACAACATGTACTATACTCATGTCACACTACACAACATGTACTATACTCATGTCACACTACACAACATGTACTATACACATGTCACACTACACAACATGTACTATACACATCTCATACATTACAGTACACATGTCACACTACACAACATGTACTATACACATCTCATACATTACAGTACACATGTCACACTACACAACATGTACTATACACATGTCATCATACACAACATGTACTATACACATCTCATACATTACAGTACACATGTCACACTACACATGTACTATACACATGTCACACTATACAACATGTACTATACACATGTCACACTACACAACATGTACTATACTCATGTCATCATACACAACATGTACTATACTCATGTCATCATACACAACATGTACTATACTCATGTCATCATACACAACATGTACTATACACATGTCATCATACACAACATGTACTATACACATGTCATCATACACAACATGTACTATACACATGTCATCATACACAACATGTACTATACACATGTCATCATACACAACATGTACTATACACATGTCATCATACACAACATGTACTATACACATGTCATCATACACAACATGTACTATACACATGTCATCATACACAACATGTACTATACACATGTCATCATACACAACATGTACTATACACATGTCATCATACACAACATGTACTATACACATGTCATCATACACAACATGTACTATACACATGTCATCATACACAACATGTACTATACACATGTCATCATACACAACATGTACTATACACATGTCATCATACACAACATGTACTATACACATGTCATCATACACAACATGTACTATACACATGTCATCATACACAACATGTACTATACACATGTCATCATACACAACATGTACTATACACATGTCATCATACACAACATGTACTATACACGTCATACATTACAGTACACATGTCACACTACACATGTACTATACACATGTCACACTACAACATGTACTATACACATGTCACACTACACAACATGTACTATACACATGTCGCACTACACAACATGTACTATACACATGTCGCACTACACAACATGTACTATACACATGTCGCACTACACAACATGTACTATACACATGTCGCACTACACAACATGTACTATACACATGTCATCATACACAACATGTACTATACACATGTCATCATACACAACATGTAATATACACATGTCACAATACACAACATGTACTATACTCATGTCATCATACACAACATGTACTATACACATGTCATCATACACAACATGTACTATACACATGTCACACTACACAACATGTACTATACACATGTCACACTACACAACATGTACTATACACATGTCGTCATACACAACATGTACTATACACATGTCGTCATACACAACATGTACTATACACATGTCACACTACACAACATGTACTATACACATGCCATACATTACAGTACACATGTCACACTACACAACATGTACTCTACACATGTCACACTACACAACATGTACTATACACATGTCGTACATTACAGTACACATGTCACACTACACATGTACTATACACATGTCATATACTATACACATGTCATACTACACAACATGTACTATACACATGTCATAATACACAACATATACTATACACATGTCATACTACACAACATGTACTATACACATGTCATACTACACAACATGTACTATACACGTCATACTACACAACATGTACTATACACATGTCATAATACACATGTCACACTACACAACATTTTCTATACACGTCACACTACACAACATGTACAGTACACATGTCACACTACACAACATGTACAGTACACATGTCACACATTACAGTACACGTCACACTACACAACATATACAATATACATGTCACTACACACCATGTACAGTATACATGTCACACTACACAACATATACAGTTCACATGTCATACTACACAACATATACAATATACATGTCACTACACACCATGTACAGTACACATGGCACACTACACAACATATACAGTTCACATGTCATACTACACAACATATACTATACACATGTCATAATACCCAACATGTACAGTACACATGTCATACATTACAGTACACATGTCATACATTACAGTACACATGTCACACGACGCAACATGGGCAGTACACGTCACACAACACAGCATATACATTCCACACCTGCCCCATACAGTTTCACCCGGCGCCCCGTACGGTATATACATTCCACACCTGCCATATCACATACAAAAAACATGACATGTACTGTCTACAATACACGTCACACTGCACATACACTGCACATACTGTACACACTTGTCTCATGCACTGCATGCATACTGTACGTTTATGGCACATGTTGTCTACACCACAAATGTCATGCACCACACACACCTTAAGTCACGATACACTGCGCACACACCGCACATCCCACACAACACCCTTGGCCAGCCTCATAGTGATTGTTGAGTGATGGATGATGGGCAGCCTCATAGGGATGGATGATGGGCAGCCTCATAGGGATGGATGATGGGCAGCCTCATAGGGATGGATGATGGGCAGCCTCATAGGGATGGATGATGGGCAGCCTCATAGGGATGGATGATGGGCAGCCTCATAGGGATGGATGATGGGCAGCCTCATAGGGATGGATGATGGGCAGCCTCATAGGGATGGATGATGGGCAGCCTCATAGGGATGGATGATGGGCAGCCTCATGGGGATGGATGATGGGCAGCCTCATGGGGATGGTTGATGGGCAGCCTCATGGGGATGGTTGATGGGCAGCCTCATGGGGATGGATGATGGGCAGCCTCATGGGGATGGATGATGGGCAGCCTCATGGGGATGGATGATGGGCAGCCTCATGGGGATGGATGATGGGCAGCCTCATGGGGATGGATGATGGGCAGCCTCATGGGGATGGATGATGGGCAGCCTCATGGGGATGGATGATGGGCAGCCTCATGGGGATGGATGGTGGGCAGCCTCATGGGGATGGATGGTGGGCAGCCTCATGGGGATGGATGGTGGGCAGCCTCATGGGGATGGATGGTGGGCAGCCTCATGGGGATGGATGGTGGGCAGCCTCATGGGGATGGATGGTGGGCAGCCTCATGGGGATGGATGGTGGGCAGCCTCATGGGGATGGATGGTGGGCAGCCTCATGGGGATGGATGGTGGGCAGCCTCATTGGGATGGATGGTGGGCAGCCTCATGGGGATGGATGGTGGGCAGCCTCATGGGGATGCATGGTGGGCAGCCTCATGGGGATGCATGGTGGGCAGCCTCATGGGGATGCATGGTGGGCAGCCTCATGGGGATGCATGGTGGGCAGCCTCATGGGGATGCATGGTGGGCAGCCTCATGGGGATGGATGATGGGCAGCCTCATGGGGATGGATGGTGGGCAGCCTCATGGGGATGGATGGTGGGCAGCCTCATGGGGATGGATGATGGGCAGCCTCATAGTGATTGAGTGCTGACAAGTTTGGTGGCCTAGTGTAAACCATGTGATAAACAACCTTGTGGTAATGGATAGGCGCTGGTTAATGAACAGCCTGGTGTGGATTGAAAGATTCTGTTTGGTGCGTTGTGGGGCGGACTGGTGATTGTCAGTATACGGTGACACTTGTTTTTTCTTGCCTGTGTTGTTCATCTCTTTACTTGCCCCATGTATGATGGTAGTGATTGTGGTGGTGCAAAATTGTGGCTGTGACATCATCTGCTAGCTGCCCCTTGTGATTACATCATTAGTGCATAGCTATAGCTGTGACATCATTTCTTCACTTGTGTCTGATGATATCATTGCAAAGTTGTAGCCGTGACATCATGGTGGTGCAGAGTTGTAGCCTAGACAGACATGGTGGCGGTGCAGAGTTGTAGCCGAGACAGACATCGTGGCGGTGCAGAGTTGTAGCCGAGACAGACATCGTGGCGGTGCAGAGTTGTAGCCTAGACAGACATCGTGGCGGTGCAGAGTTGTAGCCTAGACAGACATCGTGGCGGTGCAGAGTTGTAGCCGAGACAGACATCGTGGCGGTGCAGAGTTGTAGCCTAGACAGACATCGTGGCGGTGCAGAGTTGTAGCCTAGACAGACATCGTGGCGGTGCAGAATTGCAGCCTAGACAGACATGGTGGCGGTGCAGAGTTGTAGCCTAGACAGACATGGTGGCGGTGCAGAGTTGTAGCCTAGACAGACATGGTGGCGGTGCAGAGTTGTAGCCTAGACAGACATGGTGGCGGTGCAGAGTTGTAGCCTAGACAGACATGGTGGCGGTGCAGAGTTGTAGCCTAGACAGACATGGTGGCGGTGCAGAGTTGTAGCCTAGACAGACATGGTGGCGGTGCAGAGTTGTAGCCTAGACAGACATGGTGGCGGTGCAGAGTTGTAGCCTAGACAGACATGGTGGCGGTGCAGAGTTGTAGCCTAGACAGACATGGTGGCGGTGCAGAGTTGTAGCCTAGACAGACATGGTGGCGGTGCAGAGTTGTAGCCTAGACAGACATCGTGGCGGTGCAGAGTTGTAGCCGAGACAGACATGGTGGCGGTGCAGAGTTGTAGCCGAGACAGACATCGTGGCGGTGCAGAGTTGTAGCCTAGACAGACATGGTGGCGGTGCAGAGTTGTAGCAGTTACATCGTGGCGGTGCAGAGTTGTAGCAGTCACATCGTGGCGGTGCAGAGTTGTAGCAGTCACATCGTGGCGGTGCAGAGTTGTAGCAGTCACATCGTGGCGGTGCAGAGTTGTAGCAGTCACATTGTGGCGGTGCAGAGTTGTAGCAGTCACATTGTGGCGGTGCAGAGTTGTAGCAGTCACATTGTGGCGGTGCAGAGTTGTAGCAGTCACATTGTGGCGGTGCAGAGTTGTAGCAGTCACATTGTGGCGGTGCAGAGTTGTAGCAGTCACATTGTGGCGGTGCAGAGTTGTAGCAGTCACATTGTGGCGGTGCAGAGTTGTAGCAGTCACATTGTGGCGGTGCAGAGTTGTAGCAGTCACATTGTGGCGGTGCAGAGTTGTAGCAGTCACATCGTGGCGGTGCAGAGTTGTAGCAGTCACATCGTGGCGGTGCAGAGTTGTAGCAGTCACATCGTGGCGGTGCAGAGTTGTAGCCTAGACAGACATCGTGGCGGTGCAGAGTTGTAGCCTAGACAGACATCGTGGCGGTGCAGAGTTGTAGCCTAGACAGACATCGTGGCGGTGCAGAGTTGTAGCCTAGACAGACATGGTGGCGGTGCAGAGTTGTAGCCTAGACAGACATCGTGGCGGTGCAGAGTTGTAGCAGTCACATCGTGGCGGTGCAGAGTTGTAGCAGTCACATCGTGGCGGTGCAGAGTTGTAGCAGTCACATCGTGGCGGTGCAGAGTTGTAGCCTAGACAGACATCGTGGCGGTGCAGAGTTGTAGCCGTGACATCGTGGTGGTCACATAATCTGCTCTGTTCCCTGTGTGATGATATCAGTGCAGAATTGTAGCATTAGCTGCTCACAGTTCTTTATGATGATACCAGTTGTGACATCATCTCGTGACTATTCTCTGTATTGAAATGGGTGGATCAGATCTATAGCTGTGACATCATCTCCTTCCTATTCTCTGTGATGACATAGATGGTGCAGACTTGTAGTTGTGACATCATCTTGACGCTATTCTCTGTCATGATACTGGTGGTGCAGGGTTGTAGCTGTGACATCATCCAGTTTCTGTTCTGTTGTAGCATTGACATCATCTTCTCTCTGTTCTCTTTATGATGTGTATCTGGGAGTTTCCATGTTAGTCCTTGCCGTTTCTGCACATGTGATACGTGTAGTACCCAGAGCGCGCACGTCATGCGTGTAGTACCCAGAGCGCGCACGTCATGCGTGTAGTACCCAGAGCGCGCACGTCATGCGTGTAGTACCCAGAGCGCGCACGTCATGCGTGTAGTACCCAGAGCGCGCACGTCATGCGTGTAGTACCCAGAGCGCGCACGTCATGCGTGTAGTACCCAGAGCGGGCACGTCATGCGTGTAGTACCCAGAGCGGGCACGTCATGCGTGTAGTACCCAGAGCGGGCACGTCATGCGTGTAGTACCCAGAGCGCGCACGTCATGCGTGTAGTACCCAGAGCGCGCACGTCATGCGTGTAGTACCCAGAGCGGGCACGTCATGCGTGTAGTACCCAGAGCGCGCACGTCATGCGTGTAGTACCCAGAGCGGGCACGTCATGCGTGTAGTACCCAGAGCGCGCACGTCATGCGTGTAGTACCCAGAGCGGGCACGTCATGCGTGTAGTACCCAGAGCGGGCACGTCATGCGTGTAGTACCCAGAGCGGGCACGTCATGCGTGTAGTACCCAGAGCGGGCACGTCATGCGTGTAGTACCCAGAGCGGGCACGTCATGCGTGTAGTACCCAGAGCGGGCACGTCATGCGTGTAGTACCCAGAGCGGGCACGTCATGCGTGTAGTACCCAGAGCGGGCACGTCATGCGTGTAGTACCCAGAGCGGGCACGTCATGCGTGTAGTACCCAGAGCGGGCACGTCATGCGTGTAGTACCCAGAGCGGGCACGTCATGCGTGTAGTACCCAGAGCGGGCACGTCATGCGTGTAGTACCCAGAGCGGGCACGTCATGCGTGTAGTACCCAGAGCGGGCACGTCATGCGTGTAGTACCCAGAGCGGGCACGTCATGCGTGTAGTACCCAGAGCGGGCACGTCATGCGTGTAGTACCCAGAGCGGGCACGTCATGCGTGTAGTACCCAGAGCGGGCACGTCATGCGTGTAGTACCCAGAGCGGGCACGTCATGCGTGTAGTACCCAGAGCGGGCACGTCATGCGTGTAGTACCCAGAGCGGGCACGTCATGCGTGTAGTACCCAGAGCGGGCACGTCATGCGTGTAGTACCCAGAGCGGGCACGTCATGCGTGTAGTACCCAGAGCGGGCACGTCATGCGTGTAGTACCCAGAGCGGGCACGTCATGCGTGTAGTACCCAGAGCGGGCACGTCGCACGAGTAGGGCAGGACGCTTAAATGGGATACATACTACAGTACATGTCATATGCGTAGTACAAAGAGTTCAGTGCAGGCTGCGGCTGGAGGGTCTGACATGGCCGGACAAGTCCAGGACTCTGCCCCTTGGGGGCTGTGTGTCTGGATGAGGCCGGTGTGATGTGACCTCCGCCCCTGTTCTTTCTCATGGGGTCGTGTTCTGATCTTTTGCGCTTTCTCTCGGATGTTTATTGATTTTTTTTTTTTTTTTTTTTTGTGCCTGTAAATGTAGACCTCATGTAAGGCAGAGAAGACACATGCAACACTTTATGGCAGGGCTGATCAACCTTTGGCCTTGTACTTCCATGATGGCCTTGTATGCCAGTGCATTGTGGGTAATTGAGTAGAGCAGTGGTATTTATTGTGACCTCCTCCCCTTGGGTTCATCGGTGAAAACCAAAGAAAAATGGAGACTATGGTTTTCCCTTTTCACCTAGTAAATATCACCCTTAAAGTCATCCTCATGTGCCTAGTTATATTACAGTCTCTGCTCTTATCCCATCATTTGGAATTCTGAGAAAGCTGTGTGACCACCCCTCAGGGGATGTTATGTCTGCCAAATGATTTGACACCCCAATTTTTCCTCTGGCTTAGTACACCTCCTTTTGGTGTTTGCGGTCACCCCCCAACCTTCAGCTTTCGTAATGTCGTCTTGATGTTATCTTTAATGCTAGATTCACAGACAGACTAAGCTATAGTGACTGGAGGTGATGACCAACATTCCCCTGGCTCCTCCATGACATGTGACGTCTGTGATGTTATATATAAAGCTTGTTGATGGGACATGGTTCTCTAGTGTGAGTCGGTGGTGGGGCAGTCAACCTAATCATTGCGTGGTATCTCACTTTTTGAAGTAGTCTATAATCTCTAGTGACGCTGAATATGTTTTTTGTTTTGCAGACTGCCCCAGAAGAAGCCCTGACTATGAGCGCCATGTATGGCTGGTACGGTGGTGACACAAGGAGAGGCTCCTCCCCCTAGGAGCCTTTTTGGCCCAACTAAAGAGGGACCACTGCGTGTGAAGACCAGGCTCCTGATCACAGCATCCTGGCGTGTCCTGTCGTGTTTAAGAAGTCTGTGCATGGAGTGCCATTACCAAGCATCACCCCGGCAGACATTAATGTGGGCAGGATGAGTGCTGCGCCATGATGATGGCACGGAAACAAGATGTGCGGGTGCCCACTTACAGCATCAGTGTGGTGGGCCTGTCTGGCACTGAAAAGGAAAAAGGCCAGTGTGGCATTGGAAAGTCGTGTCTGTGCAACAGATTTGCACGACCCAGCGCAGATGACTTCCACTTGGACCACACATCCGTCCTTAGCACTAGTGACTTTGGGGGCCGTGTCGTGAACAATGACCACTTTCTATACTGGGGGGAGATCACCCGTACACTTGAAGATTGTGTGGAATGCAAAGTGCATGTAGTGGAACAGACAGAGTTCATAGATGACCAGACATTCCAGCCTCATCGCAGCACCGCGCTGCAGCCATACATCAAGCGTGCTGCATCCAGTAAGCTTGCCTCTGCCGAGAAACTCATGTATTTTTGCACAGATCAGTTGGGCCTGGAGCAGGACTTTGAGCAGAAGCAAATGCCTGAGGGCAAACTGCTGGTAGATGGTTTTCTGCTGTGTGTGGATGTGAGTCGAGGCATGAATAGGAACTTTGATGACCAACTGAAGTTTGTGTCCAACCTGTACACCCAACTAGCCAAGACTAAGAAGCCGATTGTGTTGGTCCTGACCAAGTGTGATGAAGGAGTGGAACGATACATCCGGGACGCCCACGGGTTTGCACTCAACAAAAAGAATTTGCAGGTGGTGGAGACATCAGCAAGGTCTAATGTCAACGTGGACTTGGCCTTTACTGCCCTCATACAGCTGATAGACAAAAGTCGTGGCAAGTCCAAGATCATTCCTTACTTTGAAGCATTGAAACAGCAGAGCCAGCAGAGTGCAGCTGCAAAAGACAAGTATGAGTGGCTGGTGGGACGGTTAGTCAAGTCGCACAACGAGATTTGGCTTAATGCGAGCCGGCGCATGCAGGCCTGCAGTGAATATCAGGATTACGTGTACTTGGAAGGTACCGATAAAGCCAAGAAGCTCTTTCTGCAGCACATCCATCGACTTAGACAGGAACACATTGAGCGCCGTCGCAAAGTTTACTTGTCAGATCTCCCCCGTGCTTTAGATGTCCTTGTGCCTGACCTTGATGAAATAGACCATCTGAGCTGCTCCAAAGCAGCCAAACTCTTAGAGTCAAAGCCTGACTTCTCCCATTTGTTTGTGGTTCTTGAGGACCCCCCATGGGATCTAACCAACCACATAGATAACATGGATGATAACCGAATACCATATGATATCATGGAAACCATGGCGGCCGCAGAAGTCTATTGCAGTCACCTTGAAAAACTAAGAAATGCAAGAAAGAAAGCAGAGATGAAGAAAGCCTTCAAAGAAAACCTAGTTGCATCTCCATTTATCACTCCCGGAAAGCCCTGGGAGGAAGCTCGTAGTTTTATTATGAGTGAGGAATTTTATCAGTGGTTGGAAGAGCCGGTCTATATGGAAATATATAGTAGGCACCAGAAGGAGATCATTGACAAAGCCAAGGAGGAGTTCCAAGAGTTATTGCTGGAGTATTCAGAGCTGTTCTATGAGCTAGAACTAGATGCCAAGCCCAGCAAAGAGAAGATGGGGGTCATCCAGGAGGTTCTGGGGGAAGAACAACGATTTAAAGCTCTTCAGAAGCTGCAGGCCGAGCGAGATGCCCAAATCCTCAAACACATTCACTTTGTCTACCATCCCACTAAAGACACTTGCCCAAGTAACCCTCTATGTGTAGACACCAAAATTGAGCAACTGATCAGCTCTCGGTGCCCTTACCCTTACGACCGCCTCTATAAAGACCCAAATGTAGACAGAATCAACCTGGTGATCCTCGGCAAGGACGGTTTGGCACGAGAACTTGCCAATGAGATCCGTGCCCTGTGCACCAATGATGATAAGTATGTGATCGATGGGAAGATGTATGAATTGTCTCTGCGTCCTATCGAGGGCAATGTGCGGCTGCCTGTCAACTCATTTCAAACCTCCACCTTTATGCCTCACGGATGCCTCTGCCTTTACAACTCCAAAGAGTCTTTGTCCTACGTCGTAGAGAGTATTGAGAAAAATCGGGAGTCCAGTCTGGGAAGGAAGGACAACCACCTGCTCAACTTACCCCTCACCTTAATTCTTGTGAACCGTAGAGGGGACACAGGCGGGGAGACTGCTCACAGCCTCATTCTGCAGGGTCAGCAGATAGCCAGCAAGCTTCAGTGCTTCTTCCTAGATGCTGCCTCCACAGGGCTGGGCTACGGCCGCAACATAAATGAGAAGCAAATTAGCCAGATCCTGCGGTTTCTTCTAGAGTCCAAAAGGAACCTGAACCTCGTCAGCTCCTCGCCAAGTATCAAGGATCTGCTTGACTGTGACCTGCGCATTGTGATGTGCTTGATGTGCGGAGACCCCTTTACTGTGGGGGAGGTGCTGAACATTCTGAAGCCTCATACCTATCGTCCGTCACAGTTTGGAGTCGGTGGCTCGGTGCTGCTTGATTTACAGTTAGGTAGTCAGAAGCGTCGTCTGGAGCTGCTCATCTTGTCCTATCATGCCTCCTTCAACATTCGGAAGACAAAACTTGTACATGGGTACATGGTTTTCTACGCAGCAAAGCGTCGTGCCTCCCTGGCCATGCTACGGGCCTTCCTCTGTGAAGTACAAGATATTGTCCCTGTTCAACTTGTTGCCTTGACCGAGGGTCCTGTAAATCTCTTGGATAACCTGACCAGAGATCAGTTGACTGAAGGGGAGGAGATCGCTCAGGATATCGAAGGCAAATTCCTGAACTTACAGTGCGGACAGGCTCAGCCCAAGCTGGACATGTTCTACTCTTTCTTCAAGGATGTCGTTGAGAAGAAGGTTATCATTGAAGCCTCACATATGTATGACAACACAGCAGAAGCATGTAGCACTACAGAGGAGGTTTTCAGCTCCCCCCGTGCGGGGTCTCCTCTCTGCAATTCCCACTTGCCTGACTCCGAGGAAGATCTAGACCCGTCTCCGCAGCACATCTTGTCTCGGGATGACATGAGTTTGTCTGCACCTTCTAGAGACCATTCTAAGTTGGAGGACAGTGATAGTCTTCCTTTCATCTCTGTCATGAGCACCTTAGAGAGCAAACTGAACAACAAGGTACCTCCTCCCCTCAAACCAAAGCCTGACCTTTCCTACCTAGACCCTGGGTCCCGAGACGGACACAGACGGTCCTTAACCTCCATCACTTGGCCATCTTCTGATGCCTTTGACCCTTCAGACTATGCCGAGCCGATAGACTCTGTCGTGAAGCCAAGGAACCAGGAAGAGAACATTTACTCTGTGCCTCACGACAGCACCCAAGGAAAAATAATCACCATCCGTAACGCCATCAAGCCGCAGTCTAACGGCAGCGGGAACGGCTCGGACAGTGACATGGACACTAATTCTCTGGAGCGGACACGGAAGGCGTCAATCGTGACCAAACCTGTCCTGTACCGGACCAAGTGTGCCAAGCTCGGAAAGTTCTCTAGTTATCGGAGCAGCTTCAGCGTGGGCAGCGACGACGAGCTGGGCCCTATGAGAATAAAAAATGAAGACATCGGAACGCAGGGGCCGAAAGACAACACTACAAACTCTTACGAGGCAGATGGGGAGGACCCACGCAAGAGGAACATTCTGCGCAGCCTGAGGAGAACCACTAAGGTATATAAGGGGGTTGAAATAACCGTTAAAATCCTTAGTTAAACCTCATGTCTGATACTCCAGTCACAGCCAAAGCTGCAGTCGCCAATATGGAGATCTCTTGTAATCTATCTTGCAGGAGATGGAGTAGTGTACTGTATGGGTATGAAGTCATTTGACTGGGGTGTGACTGGACTATGGACTAGATGTGATACTAAAGCAATGGTCTGGAAACTATGGCCCTCCAACTGTTGCAAAACTACAACTCCCAGCATGCCCGGACAGCCATTGGCTGTCCGGGCATGCTGGGAGTTGTAGTTCTGCAACCACTGGCAGTCCACGGTTTGGAGACCACTGATCTGATAGACCTTATGTGTTTTCGTACTGTTGAACACGTCATGTCAAAGACCCCAAGTTCCTAATACGGGAGACGAGACCAGATTTATATAGACGTAAAGAATTGGGGTTTGTACTTCTTCTGGATCAACAATGTAGAATAATACAAGAAAGTTGGTGCAGTTATTTTTTTTTTCTTCTTATATATATTTTTTATTTTATTTGATATATATTTTTTATAAATATTTTAAATAATGAGAAATATGGCACTCTCCTAATTTATCGGTGCACAAGTAGGTTCCCAAGCCATCAATACTAGGTAGAAAAACTCAGCACTCGGACAGAACCTTCCTCAGAGTTCTATCACCTATGACCTCTTCCATCACGTGTTCTGCCCCATTATATATATATTTTATATATTCATTTTTTATTAATTATTATTATGTTTAATTTTTATGTGGGAGGTGCACTTTTGCTGTGATCAGGTCAAAATGTAAACTACATTTCCATTCATTGACAGCAAGCAGAGATGTTGAAATTGGTCATCCAAAATTCAAAGTCTGTTAGGTGCCCCCTTTAGGAACGCTTCATGTTCTACATGTGGGGGGTGTTTTAGATGGCACTCCTACACCAGACACTGTCTCCAACCAGGTTTACCATGGAGAGTCCTCCTTCACAGGATGGTCGCCAGCTACATAGGAGCGTGGTGTATATACTATATATACTGACTGCTGCACCTTCCACTGCTGGGTAGTTATTAAACAATAATGGTGGCCGGTTCCGATAGGTTTCCAGCTGTTTATTGAAGAAGTAGTACTCCAGGATTTTGTCTGTAATTTTTTGTGCTTATATAGTGTAGCACAAGCTGCTATTAGAGAATATAATATAGGTTGCTGTGTATGCTTTGTGCTTAACCAGTTTTAGCTGATGTGGCAGGCATGGGGGTTTTCAGCCATACTGATTTATTAATTCCATCACTAAAATGATTTCCTAATGCTGCCTACATATCCCATGAATCCTATGGCATTGCAGAGAGGGGGTGGAGTCTGATCACTGCACCTGGTGATCTAATTAGGCTGCTGGTGTTGGAGGCTGGATTAGACTCATAAGTGGGATGGGGGTCAGTTCACACTATGTGCAGTTTTCTAAGTGCATTTTTCAGAGAAATATTACCATGAGGAGAAAGCGATTTGTCCTAAAATCACAACTGCATTTTTGCCAAAATTAGATTTTCCAAAATTGCTGTAAAAATAACAGGTTTTTACTGTCATTTCTGCAATTCTAGGTAAAATAGCACTTTTTGTTTTGCTTTGTTTTGGGGAAAACCACTGCAAAAACATAAATAAATGCTGCAAAAAATGTAATGTGTTAAAACCGTCTCAGAAGGAGCTATATAACTACTATAGATACTGATCCCGTAGAAATAGCAGCAGTATACAGATAGAGCTGGAGGGGAGGTGTATAACTACTGTATATCCTGATCCCATAGAGATAGGAGCAGCAGTATGTAGATAAAGCTGGAGGGGGAAGTGTATAACTACTATATATCCTGATCTCATAGAAATAGCAGCAGCAGCAGTATACAGATAGAGCTAGAGGGGAGGTGTATAACTACTATATATCCTGATCCCATAGAGAGAGAAGCAGCAGTATACAGATAGAGCTGGAGTAGAGGTGTATAACTACTATATGTCCTGATCCCATAGAGATACCAGCAGCAGTATACAGATAGAGCTGGAGGGGAGGTATAACTACTATATATCCTGATCCCATACAGAGAGAAGCAGCAGTATACAGATAGAGCTTGAAGGGGTATGGTAGCTACCAGGAGTGATCTGGTTATCCTGTTGACAGAAAGTCAGCTGACCCAGGGCTAACCACTTCCACATTAAACAACGATTTTCTGTGGGTCAGGCTAGTGATCACATGACCCAGTTACATTAAGTCACTGTATGCATGCAGCTGTGCTGGAATAAAACAGATGGTGCTGTAGGACTAGTGGTGAAATGTGTGCATGATATGGGCAAAAAAAAAACACCCTGGACTGGAGTAGTGCTTCAAATAAATACATTTGACGTGCTAGAGAAATCTGAAATGTTTTGATTGGTCGAATTTGACTGTATAGACCCCAATGAACAACAGAACATGGAAGGAGAAGAACCCGCTAAGCTCTTCTCTCACTTTTAGCCCTTGTTGCTGCACAAGACAGCATCTGTATACTTACTATAGCAGTGATTTGGTTGTCCGGACATGCTGGGAGTTGTAGTGTTGCAACAGCTGGAGGCGTCCTGGTTGGGAAACACTGTAATATAGAGTCAGCAATGAGCGAGATGAGGAGAGACTAGCCTTGTTCTGGAGATAGGTCAGGGTCCTTGTGTTTACACCCCCACTAACCTAAACCTTTCACATGTCTCTTTGAGATGTTTTTTTTAAATCAACTGGTGCCAGAAAGTTAAAAAGATTTGTAAATTACTTCTATTTAAAAATGTTAATCCTTCCAGTACTTCTCAGCTGCTGAGGAAGTTCTTTTATTTTTTTAAAGGAGTAGTCCGGCGCGCACTTTTTTCATTTTATCCCGTCCAGGCTGCAAAATAAAAGAAAACACACTTTCTCTTACCTGCCAACAAGCCCCCGGTGCTCCGGTACAATCCGGTACAGGTGTTCGGTCCCCGGGCTGTATTCTTCTTACTTCCTGTTAGCCCGGCACGTCACACGGAGCTTCAACCTATCACCGGCCGCAGCGATGTCCCGCCTCTGCTGGTGATAGGCTGAAGCTCCGTGTGACGTCGGGCTAACAGGAAGTAAGAAGAATACAGCCCAGGGACCGAACGCCTGTACCGGAGCTCCGGGGGCTGGTTGGCAGGTAAGAGAAAGTGTGTTTTCTTTTATTTTGCAGCCCGGACGGGATAAAATGAAAAAAGTGCGCGCCGGACTACTCCTTTTAAATTCCTTTCTGTCTGACCACAGTGCTCTCTGCTGACACCTCTGTCCATGTCATTAACTATCCAGAGTTAGGAGTAAATCTCCTTAGCAAACCTCTCCAGCTCTGGACAATTCCTGACATGGACAGAGGTGTCAGCAGAGAGCACTGTGGTCAGACATAAAGGAAATTGAAAAAGAACTTCCTGTGGATCATACAGCAGCTAAGTACTGGACAGATTAAAATTTTTAAATAGAAGTAATTTACAAATCTTTTTAACTTTCTGGCACCAGTTGTTTTAAAACATTTTTTTTTCCAGGGGAGTACCCCTTTAAGGTTCCTGTCACCACGAGCTCCAGTCTATAGATATCCTGAGTCAGGTATCAGTCACTTGGTAGGACCGCCCACTGGACTCCTACCACAGACTGAGAATAGGTGAAAATGAATAAAATTCTAATTCTATTGAATCTTTTTCAATTAAATGGTAACTCTCATTAAAACAAATTTTTGCTATTGCCCTCCTTATGGTAAATAAAAAATATTTCTAATATACTTAGTAGGGTTCGACCGATATCGTTTTTTTAGGGCCGATACCGATAATCGGTGTAGGTTAGGGCCGATAACTTATACCGATATTCCGGTATAAGTTATCGGCTATTTAACCCCCTGCGACACCACTGCAGATCATTGATTTAAAGCGGTCGCTTTAAATCAATGATCTGCAGTAGCTTTTGCGGGGCCATAGGCCGCCGTCACCACCCGCTTCTCTCCCCCTACCTGTCAGGGTGGTCCGGGCCATCCATCCTTCCTTCCTGTAGTGTCCGGGGGCGTTCCGAGTGAAGAGTGAACCGGTCCGGGCTGTCCTTCTTCTCCGGGGGTCATCTTCTCCACTCCGGGCAGGCTCCGGCCTAGTACGCTGCATAGACGCCGCTGCGCAGTGACGCCCGTGCGCAGCGACGCACCTGACGTCATGGCGTAGCGGCGTCAATGCAGCGTACTAGGCCGGAGCCTGCCCGGAGTGGAGAAGATGACCGCCGGAGAAGGACAGCCCGGAACGGTTCAACCTCCACCCGGAACGCCCCCGGACACTACAAGAAGGAAGGATGGATGGCCCGGACCACCCCCATTATGGGTAAGTTTAATTTTTTTATTGACTCGGAGGGTGGGGGAGGGGCCCGACCGGTATAGCGGTATGGGCAAAAATCCATACCGGTATACCGCCCAGCATCACGGTGGGGGGTGCGACGCGGTGCGGTGGGTCGGGGGTGCAGTGCGCAGGGTCGGGGGGCGGCGTGCGGGGCATTATCGGCTTATCGGTAAGGTAATTGCCGATACCGATAATGCCCAAAATCGTGATTATCGGCCGATAATATCGGCCATACCGATAATCGGTCGATCCCTAATACTTTAAAAAAAAAAAATGAAGTTTTCTATGTTATATTTGTGCTTAAAAAAGCTCAAGAGCACATTTTCCCCCATCTTATACACAGACTTAGTACCAAAGCCCAAACGCAGGAAGTGCAGCGATAGCGGGGTGCCGCAGCGGTGATCCCCGGGGTCCCCAGCAGCGGGACCGCGGCGATCTGACATCTTTTCCCCTATCCTTTGGATAGGGGATAAAATGTCTAGGGGCGGAGTACCCCTTTAAGTGTGAGAGGAGCTATGATTGGATGAGGCTGGACACCCCCCCCCCCCCCCAGCACTCCAGGCTGCACTTCCTGTGTTTGGGCTTCGGTACTAAGTCTGTGTATAAGATGGGGGAAAATGTGCTCTTGAGCTTTTTTAAGCACAAATAAAACATAGAAAACTTCATTTTTTAAACAAAGTATATTAGAAATATTTTTTATTTACCATAAGTAGTGCAATAGCAAAAATATATTTTAATGAGTTACCCTATATGTGGGTCTGCTCAGCTCCTTCTGCTTTGTATGGCCCGAACCGCATCCTACCTCATCTGAGACATAGAACGATCTCAGTCTGTTATCACAAGAGCTGAGAATATTCTGGAAAACGTCTGTCCCTGTAATATGACCGGTGTGAACAAAGAACCGAGAAAGGAATTCACTCTGGAGTATAATACAGGATATAACTCAGGATCAGTACAGGATAAGTAATGTAATGTATATACACAGTGACCTCACCAGCAGAATAGTGAGTACAGCTCTGGAGTATAATACAGGATGTAACTCAGGATCAGTACAGGATAAGTAATGTAATGTATGTACACAGTGACCTCACCAGCAGAATAGTGAGTACAGTTCTGGAGTATAATACAGGATATAACTCAGGATCAGTACAGGATAAGTAATGTAATGTATGTACACAGTGACCTCACCAGCAGAATAGTGAGTATAGCTCTGGAGTATAATACAGGATATAACTCAGGATCAGTACAGGATAAGTAATGTAATGTATGTACACAGTGACCTCACCAGCAGAATAGTGAGTACAGCTCTGGAGTATAATACAGAATATAACTCAGGATCAGTACAGGATAAGTAATGTAATGTATGTACACAGTGACCTCACCAGCAGAATAGTGAGTACAGCTCGGGAGTATAATACAAGATATAACTCAGGATCAGTACAGGATAAGTAAAGTAATGTATGTACACAGTGACCTCACCAGCAGAATAGTGAGTACAGCTCTGGAGTATAATACAGAATATAACTCAGGATCAGTACAGGATAAGTAATGTAATGTATGTACACAGTGACCTCACCAGCAGAATAGTGAGTACAGCTCTGGAGTATAATACAGGATATAACTCAGGATCAGTACAGGATAAGTAATGTATATACACAGTGACCTCACTAGCAGAATAGTGAGTACAGCTCTGGGTTATAATACAGGATATAACTCAGGATCAGTACAGGATAAGTAATGTAATGTATGTACACAGTGACCCCATCAGCAGAATAGTGGGTACTCTGGAGTATAATACATAGGCTATGATGACATCTTGTCTTCTGCCCCATGCTGCTCTGTACATCGGCAGTTTTTCAAGAAGGGATACCAACGTGTTGCCAATGAGGCCCTTGACTTTAAATGGTACCTTTCATCAAAAAAACTTTTGATATATTATAGGTTAATGTATGCAGAACAACTTTCTAATTGCAAGTTATAAAATAAAATGCTGCTTTCTATTTAATTTTAACTTTGAAAAAATGACCACTAGAGGTCTCCCTACCAGTCCTGGCCGTAAGCCCTTTTTATAGATTTCAGACTCATGCTGGAGTCCGAAATCTCAGACTGCAGCTGAGACACAGACAAGCTCAGCACTGCTCCCTGCCTGTCAATCAGACAGGCAGGAGCCAGCTCTGAGCTCATAGCACAGCAGGGCATACTCCTGACTCTGCCCTCATTCATTTTACTATCTGAGCTCCGATCTTTCTTTTCTCTGCACATGCAGTTGTAAACAGAGAGGAGAAGATTCAGAGCTGCCAGCTGAGCTTGTCTGTGTCCCGACTGAGATTTAGGACTCCAGCATGAGTCTAAAATCTAGAAAAAGGGCTTGCGGACAGGACTGGTAGGGAGACCTCTAGTGATAATTTTTTCAAAGTGGAAAATTTTATAGAAAGAAGCATATTTTTTAATAACATGCAATTGGAAGGTTATTCTGCATACATTAATCTATAATATATATATATAAAAATTTTTTTTTTATTAAAGGTACCCTTTAATGGGCAGAATGTAATCATATTGGGGGAGATTTATCAAAACAAAATTTATCACTTTTAACAAGGCCTCTGCAAAATGAAAGAAGCGATCTGATTGGTTGCTATGGGCAACTGGGCAACTTTTCCTTTGCACAGGTTTTGATAAATTTCCCCCATTGTGACTCTGTTTTGTCTGTTTCTTTCACACACAGTCACGGCTGTAAATGTTGGCACCCCTGAAATTTTTCAAGAAATTGTATTTCTCACAGAAAAGGATTGCAGTAACACATGTTTTGCTATACACATGTTTATTCCCTTTGTGTCTATTGGAACTAAACCAAAAAAGGAGGATAAAAGCAAATTGGACATAATGTCACCAAACTCCAAAAATGGCCTGGACAAAATTATTGGCACCCTTTCAAAATTGTATATAAATAAGATTATTTCAAGCATGTGATGTGCCTTTATACTCACCTGGGGCAAGTAACAGGTGTGGGCAATATAAAAATCACACCTGAAAGCAGATAAAAAGGAGAGAAGTTCACTTAGTCTTTGCATTGTGTATCTGTGTGCCACACTAAGCATGGACAACAGAAAGAGGAGAAGAGAACTGTCTGAGGACTTGAGAAGCAAAATTGTGGAAAAATATCAACAATCTCAAGGTTACAAGTCTATCTCCAGAGATCTAGATTTGCCTTTGTCCACAGTGCGCAACATTATCAAGGAGTTTACAACCCATGACACTGTAGCTAATCTCCCTGGGCGTGGGCGGAAGAGAAAAAATAATGAAAGGTGTCAACGCAGGATAGTCTGGATGGTGGATAAGCAGCCCCAAACAAGTTCCAAAGAGATTCAAGCTGTCCTCCAGGATCAGGGAGCATCAGTGTCAGCGCGAACTATCCGTCAACATTTAAATATGGAGGAGACCCAGGAGGACCCCACTGCTCACACAGACATAATAAAGCAAGACTACATTTTGCCAAAATGAACTTGAGTAACCAAAATCCTTCTGGTAAAACGTCTTGTGGACAGATGAGACAAGATAGAGCTTTTTGGTAAAGCCCATCATTCTACTGTTTACCGAAAACGGAATGAGGCCTACAAAGAAAAGAACACAGAACCTACAGTGACATATGGTGGAGGTCAGTGATGTTTTGGGTTGTTTTGCTGCCTCTGGCACTGGGGGCCTTGAATGTGTACAAGAAATCATGAAATCTGAGGATTACCAATGGATTTTGGGTCACACTGTACAGCCCAGTGTCAGAAAGCTGGGTTTGTATCCGAGATCTTGGGTCTTCCAGCAGGACAATGACCCCAAACATACATCAAAAAGCCCCCAGAAATGGATGACAACAAAGCGCTGGAGAGTTCTGAAGTGTCAGCAATGAGTCCAGATGTAAATCCCATTGATCACCTGTGGAGAGATCTTATAATTACTGTTGGGAAAAGGCGCCTTCCAATAAGAGACCGGGAGCAGTTTGTAAAGGAAGAGTGGTCCAACATTCCGGCTGAGAGGTGTAAGAAGCTTATTGATGGTTATAGGAAGCCACTGATTTAAGTTATTGTTTCCAAAGGGTGTGCAACCAAATATTAAGTTAAGGGGCCAATAATTTTGTCCAGCCCATTTTTGGAGTTTGGTGACATTGGCCCTCATTTACTTAGAAAATCGGGTTGTAAGTCTATGTTGCTTTCTTACCCGATTCTTTTTTCCCCTGGTATTTATTATTATGTCGCATCCTTTTTGTCGCACGTAAGTTTTGTTGGTTTTGGTTTCCAACTCCTCTGAGTTGTCGGGAAAAAATCCACAACAATTCAACAAATTCTGGTTGGAAACCTTTATAAATACGTGGGAAAGCTCAGAAATGTCGGGTTTTGCCCCTTTTTCGAGTTTGGGAGAATCCACATCGGGTCCGTCGGGAAAAAATGTTGCATCGTGACGCAGACTGGCGCACGATGTCTGCGACATGTCGCAGACAAAGATGCGCCAAAAAACCCGACAAAACAAGTCTGGTTTAGAATAGTAAATGAGGGCCATTATGTCCAATTTGCTCTTTTCCATCCTTTTTTGGTTTAGTTCCAATGCACACAAAGGGAATAAACATGTGTAGAGCTGCAACGATTAATGGATAAAATCGATTAAATTCGATAACTGGATTCGTTCTCCACCAATAAAAATTAGTTCCCCCTTTTCCTATTGCTATACAAAAAAAGTAAAAGAAATAAATACAATTTTTACGTATCTGATATAGCCGCATGGCTAACTGTCTGAACAATTAAAATTAAATGTTAGTAAATCATTAACATTTTATTTTAATAGTTCAGATAGTTACCCATGCGGCAATATCAAATTTACGCTGGTTTCTGTACAGGATCATTAATGATGATTAGTGATGTCGCGAACATAAAATTTCCGGTTGGCGAACGCGAACTTCCACAAATGTTCGCGAACCGCCATCGACTTCAATGGGCAGGCGAATTTTAAAACCCACAGGGACTCTTTCTGGCCTCAATAGTGATTTAAAAGTTGTTTCAAGGGGACTAATACCTGGACTGTGGCGTAGGGGGGCCGGAGGGGGATCCATGGCAAAACTCCCATGGAAAATTACATAGTTGATGCAGAGTCTGGTTTTAATCCATAAAGGGCATAAATCACCTATTATTCCTAAATTCTTTCGAATAACGTGCTTTATCCCCCTTTAGGCAGCACATAGTTAGAGCCCCCCTTTAGGCATCACATAGGTAGAGCCTCCCTTTAGGCAGCACATAGGGCCCCCTTTAGGCAGCACATAGTTAGATCCCACCTTTAGGCATCACATAGTTAGATCCCCCTTTAGGAAGCACATAGATTCCCCCATGTTAGGCAGCACATAGTTAGAGCCCCCCTTTAGGCAGCACTGGGTTTTTTTCACAGCCAAAAAAAGGTACCGTATATACTCGAGTATAAGACGACCCGAATATAAGCCGAGGCCCCTAATTTCACCCCAAAATCCCAGGAAAAGTTATTGACTCGAGTATAAGCCTAGGGTGGGAAATACATCATCCCCCCCTGTCATCATCCAGACCCTCATCATCATCATCCCCTTATCATCCCACACCCCCCCCCCCCCCCTTCATCATGCCCTTGTCATCATCCCACCTCTGGAGGTCCGCAGGTTGAAGACCACTGCGGGTGGAGAGTTCACCCGAGTATAAGCAGAGGGGGGTGTTTTCAGCACGAAAAATCGTGCTGAAAAACTCGGCTTATACTCGAGTATATACGGTATTTTATTTTATTTGAACAACTGTCACACCAAATGTGATTTGCACTAGTGTGACAATGAGCAAAAAAGGTTGCCAGCGGAGTTCCCCTTTTAAGCAGAGGTCCCCAACCAGGGTGCCTCCAGCAGTTGCAAGACACACGGACTGAACTTATAGCCCTTTTAATACTGTAGTTAGTTGCTTGAAGGGACTTAAGTTTTACACCGGAGTACCCCTTTTAACCAGTGGTTCCCTCCCAACCACGGTGCCTCCAGCTGTTGCAAGACTCACGGACTGATATTTGAGCCCTAAAAAGGGCTTTTTTGGGTGCTGTCCTTAAAGCAGATGTTAGACTAGTTCTTTAGGAGTAAAGTGGACCCTGAATACACCACCTAGCAGCAACCTAGCTATCGCTTTCCCTATACAGCAGGAGCAGCTTCTCTGTTCCTCCACTTTCTAAGCCTGCAGCATGCCAAATGAGGGTAAAATGGCGTCCGCGCAGGAAGTAGGAGGGTCTGGAAGGGAGGGACTGCTGCTGATTGGCTGTAATGTGTCTGCTGACTCAAAGTTTACCGCAATGTTAAAGTATAGGGAGCGGATCGAACTTTACATATGTTCGCCGGCGAACAATTCGTGACATCTCTAATAATGCTCCTGTACAGCAACCGGCGTAAACGTAAAAAAAAACTCCAAAATTGCTGCTGTTTGGTCACATCACATGCTAGAAACTTTTAATAATAGCCATTTTGCCATTGTATGTAATTTTTCAAGTAGAATCAGCTGAACCCCTATTTTTGGCATTTTGATGTTTTAATCAATTAAATAATCAACTAATTGATTATTAAAAACGTTAGCTGCAGCCCTACACATGTGTATAGCAGAACAACACGTTTTTCTGTGAGAAATACATCATTTTCTATTCGGGGGTGCCATTGTAAAGCAGCTAAAAAGAATAAAAAAATTAAAAAAAGCACAATAATATCTAAAGAGCTTCAGATACAGCCAATGTTATTGAGATCTACCGGTCTGGAGAGGGAGAGTCATTATACATACACACAGGAATCATCGACCGAGATCATCAACCAATCCTGGAGGTCACCGAAGAACCAGACTAACGTCTGAAGATCTCCAACATATGATGAACCTTCTTATGAAATGTAATAAAGAAACCGATGGCCCGGCACTACCAGAACTAGGGTATACGGAGTACAGTACAAAGGAGACTATGGTATCCTGAGATATAGTTGGTCCCGGAGATGCAACGTCCACAATAAAACTAGAACAGTAATGACTGCGAGAAAGAAATGAGACTGCACTCACCATCCAACGCCGGTTTATTCGGTATTCTGTGAGTGTAGACAGGTGGGGAGGCAGGGGCAGACGGGAACAGACTGTTTCACGCTGAGGTGCGCTTCTTCAAGCCTGTGTGCAGGCACACAGGCTTGAAGTGCACCTCAGCGTGAAACGGTCTGTTCCGTTCTGCCCCTGCCATACCTGCCTACACTCACAGAATACCGAATAAACCGGCGTTGGATGGTGAGTGCAGTCTCATTTCTTTCTCGCAGTCATTATTAAAGGGGTACTCCCGTGGAAAACTTTTTTTTTTTTTTTTTTTAAATCAACTGGTGCCAGAAAGTTAAACAGATTTGTAAATGACTTCTGTTTAAAAATCTTAATCCTTCCAGTACTTATTAGGGGCTATATACTACAGAGGAAATGCTTTTCTTTTTAGATTTCTCTGATGTCATGGCCACAGTGCTCTCTGCTGTCCATTTTAGGAACTGTCCAGAGCAGGAGAAAATCCCCATAGCAAACATATGCTGCTCTGCACAGTTTCTAAAATAGACAGCAGAGGTCAGCAGAGAGCACTGTGGTCATGATATCAGAGAAATCTAAAAGTAAAGCATGTCCTCTGTAGTATATAGCCCCTAATAAGTACTGGAAGGATTAAGATTTTTTAATAGAAGTAATTTTACAAATTTGTTTAACTTTCTGGCACCAGTTCATTTAAAAAAAAAAAAAAAATTCCATGGGAGTACCCCTTTAACCCCTTAACGACAAAGGACGTAAATGTACGTCCTGGTGATGCGGTACTTAACGCACCACGACGTACATTTACGTCCTAAGCATAACCGCGGGCATCGGAGCGATGCCCGGATCATGCGCGACAGGTCCCGGCTGTTGATTGCAGCCAGGGACCCACCGGTAATGGCGGACATCCGCAATCCCGCGGATGTCCGCCATTAACCCCTCAGACGCCATGATCAATAACGATCACGGCATCTGCAGCATCGCGGTCAATAAATTGGATGATCGGATTGCCCACAGCGCTGCCGCGGCGATCCGATCATCCAGCACGGCAGACGGAGGTCCCCTCACCTGCCTCCGCTGCCTTCCCGCAGACCAGAGCAGAAGATGACCGATAACCCTGATCAGTGCTGTGTCCTATACATAACGCTGAACAGGATCAGCAATCGAATGATTGCTATAAATAGTCCCCTATGGGGACTATAAGAGTGTAAAAATAAAAGTAAAAAAAGTTTTAAAAAAATAAAGTAAAAAAAAGTGAAAAACCCCCTCCCCCAATAAAAACGTAAATTGCCCCATTTTCCCTATTTCACCCCCAAAAAGTGTTAAAAAAAATATTTTATATACATATTTGGTATCGCAGCGTGCGTAAATATCTGAACTATTAAAATAAAATGTTAATGATACTGTACGGTGAACGGCGTGAACGTAAAAAAAAAAGGCAAAAATAGCTGCTTTTTTATAACACTTTATTCCCAAATTTTTTTTATAAAAAATGTATTAAGTTTTATATAAGAAAATATGGTATAAAAAAAAGTACAGATCACGGCGCAAAAAAAAGTCCTCATTCCGCCGCTTATACGGAAAAATGAAAAAGTTATAGGTCTTCAAAATAGGGGGATCTTAAACGTACTAATTTGGTTAAAAAGTTTGTGATTTTTTTTTTTTAAGCACAACAGTAATAGAAAAGTGTATTCTCATGGGTATCATTTTAATCGTATTGACCCAAAGAATAAAGAACATGTCACTTTTACCGTAACTTGTACGGCGGGAAAACGAAACCATCCAAAATTAGCAAAATAGCGGTTTTCTTTTTAATTTTCCCACACAAATAGTATTTTTTGGGTTGCGCCATACATTTTATGGTAAAGTGAGTGATGTCATTACAACGGACAACTGGTTGCACAAAAAACAAGTCCTCATACTAGTCTGTGGATGAAAATATAAGAGTTATGATTTTTTGAAGGAGAGGAGGAAAAAATGAAAACTTAAAAATAAAATTTTCTGCGTCCTTAAGGCCAAAATGGGCTGCGTCCTTAACCCCTTAACGATGCAGGACGTATATTTACGTCCTGCGCCAGCTCCCGCGATATGAAGTGGGATCGCGCCGCGATCCCGCATCATATCGCGTCGGTCCCGGCGCTCATCAACGGCCAAGACCCGCGGCTAATACCACACATTGCCGATCGCAGCGATCTGCGGTATTAACCCTTTAGAAGCGGCGGTCAAAGCTGACCGCTGCTTCTAAAGCGAAAGTGAAAGTGACCCGGCTGCTCAGTCGGGCTGTTCGGGACCGCCGCGGTGAAATCGCGGCATCCCGAACAGCTTGCAGGACACCGGGAGGGATCTTACCTGCCTCCTCGGTGTCCGATCGGCGAATTACTGCTCCGTGCCTGAGATCCAGGCAGGAGCAGTCAAGCGCCGATAACACTAATACACGCCAGTGATCAGCATAGGAGATCAGTGTGTGCAGTGTTATAGGTCCCTATGGGATAACAGTGATCAGTGTGTGCAGTGTTATAGGTCCCTATGGGACCTATAACTCTGCAAAAAAAAAGTTAAAAAAAGTGTTAATAAAGGTCATTTAACCCCTTCCCTAATAAAAGTTTGAATCACCCCCCTTTTCCCATAAAAAAAATAAAAGTGTAAAAAAAAATAATAAACATGTGGTATCGCCGCGTGCGTAAATGTCCGAACTATAAAAATATATCATTAATTAAACCGCACGGTTAATGGCGTACGCGCAAAAAAATTCCAAAGTCCAAAAAAGCGTATTTTGGTCACTTTTTATACCATTAAAAAAATTAATAAAAAGTGATCAAAAAGTCTGATCAAAACAAAAATCATACCGCTAAAAACTTCAGATCACGACGCAAAAAATAAAAAAGTTATAGGGGTCAGAAGATGACATTTTTAAACGTATACATTTTCCTGCATGTAGTTATGATTTTTTCCAGAAGTACGACAAAATCAAACCTATATAAGTAGGGGATCATTTTAATCGTATGGACCTACAGAATAAAGAGAAGGTGTCATTTTTACCGAAATATGCACTGCGTAGAAACGGAAGCCCCCAAAAGTTACAAAATGGCGTTTTTTCTTCGATTTTGTCGCACAATGATTTTTTTTTCCCCTTTCGCCGTGCATTTTTGGGTAAAATGACTAATGTCACTGCAAAGTAGAATTGGTGACGCAAAAAATAAGCCATAATATGGATTTTTAGGTGGAAAATTGAAAGGGTTAGGATTTTTAAAAGGTAAGGAGGAAAAAACGAAAATGCAAAAACTGAAAAACCCTGAGTCCTTAAGGGGTTAACCTTCTTAGGAGAGGCTGGTCTACTAGAATGTCACCAAGACCATCAACGAATCCTGGAGGTCACAGAAGAACCAGACAAAACATCTAAGGTTCTGATGGCTCCACACGTCTCAGGTAGGAGCTGTGTACACGATTCTTCAATTTAAAAAATTCACATACAAAAGGGACCACAAAGGCTTGTCTCATATTTGCCTTAAAATATTTGGGATGATCCCAAGGACTTTTTGGATAATTTGCCATGGACGGAAGAGTCAGAGGTGGAACTTTTTTTTGAAAAATGTGCGTGTTCGATTACATCCGGTGTAAAGCGAACACCGCATTCACAAAAAGAACATACAATAGACTTAGCAGTGGAAATGTAATGGTCGGGGGCAGGAACTGGACGACTTGTCATCAATGATGGGACCAGAAAATCCTGAATTGAAGAAATATCCCGTCAGAACGTGACCTCAAGCTAAAGCGCAGCCGGGGTATACAGCAGGACAGTGATCGGAGCAACAAGCAGGTCACCTCTCAATGGCTCTAGAGAAACAAAATGAAGGACATATGAGGACTTGTTTTTACTTTGTAATACCACTAATCATTTCACCACAAAATCTACGGTGGAACCAAAAAGAAAAATTTGTGGGGCAAAATTGAAAAAAAAATTACGCCATTTTGTAAATTTTGGGGGCTTCCGATTCTACGCAGTGCAGTTTTCAGTGCAAGTGACTCCTTGTCTTTATTCTTTTGGTCCATACGGTTACAAGGATACCTAATTTATATAGGTTTTATTTTATTCTACTACTTAGAAAAAAGTTATAACTACATGCACCAAAATTAGTATGTTTAAAATAGTCCATTTCTGACCCCTATAACTTTTGTATTTGTATATAGGGATGTATATCATTTTTTGTACAGTGATCTGTAGTTTTTATCCGGACCATTTTTGTTTTGATGGCACCTTTTAGATCGCGTTTTATTCATTTTTTACGCAATGCGTTTTATACGCATTTCTGGATTTTGGAATTTGTTTAGGCTTGCACCTTTGAACGTGGGGTTTAATTAACATGATATTTGAATAGTTCGGACATTTACGCATGCGGCGATACCACATATGTTAAGGTTTAATTTTTATTTGAAAAATGGGAAGGGGGGGTGATTTAAACTTTTATTAGGGAAGGGGTTAATGCATATTTATTTACTTTTATTTTTTAACACTTTTTTTTGTCCCCATAGGGAACTATAACATGTAATATTTAGATTTCATACACTGATCAATGCTTCTCCATAGGAGAGCATTGATTAGTGTTATCGGTGCTCCATTCCTTCGGCCTGGCAATCAGCAGCTAGGGACCTGCCGGTAATGGCAGATATCTGCGATTGTGCGGATGTCAGCATTAACCCCTCAGATGCCATGGTCAATACAGATCACGGCGGCAGTGCGGTACTTTAAATAGATGATTGAATCGCCCGCAGCGCTGCCGATTATCCAGCATGGCGGCCGGAGGTCCCCTCACCTGGCTCCGGCAGTCTCCCGGGGTCTTCTGCTCTGGTCTGAGTTCGTGCAAACCAGAGCAGATCATCACCGATAACACTGATCAGTACTATGCCCTATGCATAACACTGAACAGTATTAGCAATCAAATGATTATTAAAATATAAAAAAAGGGGGGGGAATCCCCTCCCCCAATAAAGGGTAAAACGTCTGTTTTTCCCATTTTACCCCCCCACAAAGTGTAAAATGATAATACACATACTTGGTATTGCCATGTGCGTAAAAGTCTGAACGTTGGCTGTCCGGGCATGCTGGGAGTTGTAGTTTTGCAACATCTGGAGGTCCGCTGGTTGAAGACCACTGAACTAATGGAACTCTGAACAGCGCCTGATGCACGGGGCTTTTATTTCCCTCACCTACTCGATAGGAACGGTCCAGAGCAGGAGAGGTTTGCTATGAGGTTTTGCTTCTGCTCTGGACAGTTCCTAAAATGGACAGAGGTGTCAGCAGAGAGCACTGTGGTCAGACAGAAAATACATTAAAAAAAAAAAAAATTCCTGTGGAACATACAGCAGCTGATAAGTACTGGAAGGATTAAGATTTTTAAATAGAAGTAATTTACAAATCTTTTGTAACTTTCTGGCACCAGTTGATTTAAAAAAATGTATTCCATCGAAGTTCCCCTTTAAATATTGTCGCTCTTCTGTATCGGCAGTTCCTTCATATTGCATTATATTCTTTTCCTTGCAGAAACGAGCCCCTAAACTCCGTCCCTCATTGACCAAGCAGACGTGGGAGAGCAGCTATTTCGGGATGCCGCTGGTGAGCGTAGTGACCGCTGAGAGACCCATTCCGGTGTTCATCGAGAAGTGCGTGGAGTACATAGAAACCACAGGTGAGGTGGAGAATATATTTTACAGGTCGTTGTGTTCCGCGGAGCTCACACTCTGATCTTCAGTCACTTCAGTCTGACAGCGCCCCCTCCTGTCCCCTCGGCTGTGTCTGGTACCGCAACTCACAGTACTGACCGCCGGTCAGCAGAGTTGCAGGTAGGGACCAACCGAAATAGATTTTTAGGGCCGATACTCTGTGGAGGTTAGGACCGATAGCTTGGCATGCGTTCACACGGCCGTTTGCCCCCGTTCCATTTAAAAAAACGGAAGAAAAAAAAAACGGATAGAAACGGCTGATCAAACGTATATATATATGTATTATGTATATGTGTGTGTGTGACACCCCCCTCCCCCCCGCCAGCGCATTTATAATGTAACCCCCGTCTGCGCCTTTATAATTATATACCCCCCCACCTGCGCAATTATCAATATATACCCCCGCCAGCGCATTTATGAAACCCCCCGCTGGTGCATATGTAATAAATGCAGCGCTATCTGTGAATAGTATTTTACTGGCAGAGCATCGCACCAGTCGCTGCCGTCGCAATGCTGCTGATACTATTCTTACATCGTGCTGCAGAGGCATATTATCTAGAAGTGCTGTGGGGGCCAGATATATAGTATTATCTGGCCCCCACAGCACTTCTAGATAATATGCCCCTGCAGCGCGATGTATGAATAGTATCAGCAGCATTGCGCCGGCAGCGGCTGGTGCGATGCTCTGCCAGTAAAATACTATTCACAGATAGCGCTGCATTAATGACATATGTGCCAGTGGGGATCACATAAATGCGCTGGCGGGGGGGTATATAATTATAAAGGCGCAGGTGGGGGTTACATTAGAAATGCGCTGGCAGGGGGTCACACACATATATATATATATATATATATATATATATATTTATTTATACTGCTGGGTATATATTTTTGCGCTGGTGGAGGTTATATCTTTATAAATGCGCTGGGTGGCTAGATATATGGCGCTATATATCTTGACCCCCCCCCCACAGTGCTTTTAATATACATTGTCCATTTTAAAAATCCCGCAGGGAGCCCTGATTGGCTCCTCAGTACGGGCCTTTCAGAGCTCTCCGCGGGAAATTTAAAAATGAAAGTAAAATACATAGTGTACATCGCAGGGTGGTGGACCATGCCGCCCGCTCCCCTGCTTAATAACTTCTGATCGGATCGGGTCTCAGAAGTGAGACCCGGTGCGATCAATCCCTCAGCCCCTGTACTACTACCCCCATCATGGAACGGAGTCTGATCCATGATGGGGGTTGTAGTACAAACACTAATGTCCCCCCAGCCACTGGCAGACTCCCGCAGCAGGGGGAACAGACTTGCTTCCATGATGAGAGTAGTAGTAGTCCCACATCACTGTAGGAATCTGCTGATGTCACCTCTATTGAGCTCAGATGTAATTACGGATATTTTAAACCCGGGTGCCAACGTGTTTTATTCCCTTTTTTTCATGGAAGAAAAAATACTTCCATGAACAAAATGGAAATGAGTGCAAACGGGTGTAAACGGATTGTAAAAAAAATCCCATTGACATGAATACATTTTTTTTAAACTGTTTTTAATCCGTTTACAATCTGCAAAAACGGAGCTGAAACAGGGATAATAAAACGGGGGCAAACGGCCGAGTGAACTCACCCTTATACCGATATTCAGTCATTGGCTATTTATCCCCCCCGGCGACACCGTTGCAGATCATTGATTTAAAGCGGGCGCTATAAATCAATAAACTGCAGCGGCTTTTGCGGTGCCAGAGACTTCCGCCGCCACCTCCCGCTTCTCTTCCCCGCCTGTCCTGGGGTCCTGAGTCCTATCACCGCCACCGCCCCCCCCCAACCCACCCACCGCACCACCACCGCCGCTTCCCCATTGCCTCCCCCATTCCTGGTTTTATAATTACCTGTTCCCGGGGTCGCGCTACTTCTGGCTCCGGCGCCGTCCTCCTGTGCTGTCACTGTGCGCACTGACGGTGACGTTGCTTTGAGGATGTCACTCGTCATTGCGCAGCGCAGTGCACAGTGTAACACAGGATACCGCAGGAGCCAGAAGTAGCCCGGGCCCCGGGAACAGGTAATTATAAAACCAGGGATGCAATGGGGCAGCGGCGGCGGTGGTCTCTGGCTGGGGCGGTGCGTTGGGGGGGAGGGGGTGGGAGGATGGTGTGGCCTGGTGCGGTGGTGGGGGATGTGGTGCGGGGGGCGGTGCATTATCGGATTATCCACAAGGTAATTGCCGATACCGATAACGTCCAAAACCGTGAATATCAGCCAAACCGATAATTGGTCGATCCCTAGTTGTAGGCCCTTTCCTGTCATGTGACCCTCATACAACCCTATGGGAGGTTTTCACTTTCTGTAATGTTGAAGTGATGGTGGTTTTTAAAGTTTCATTCCTACACAGCGACTTAAGAGATCTGCAGTGTTAGTGTCTGATCGCGGGGGTCTGAACGCTGGGACCCCTGGGATCTCCTGTACGGGAGGTGTGTTGACATCATGGGCTCCAGCGTTCAGAACAGTTTGTTCCAAACGCTGAGCAGCGGGGTACCCCTTTAAACCTCAAACACTTAGTGACGTGCAGATTGTTTTTGGATTTACCCCGCCCTCATTGTGATGTTTCTTTATCTCTTCAGGGATGACTCTTGAGGGCATCTACCGAGTCAGTGGCAACAAGTCCGAGATGGATTCCCTGCAGAGACAGTTTGATCAAGGTGATTATTGTGGTAATCGTGATGATCCTGATGGTGATAATGACCTTAAGGGGGCGTTCACACGTTATTACTAGCAGCGCTATTCCTTCATTTGAATGGGTCTGCAGACAGTCCGCAAATCTGACACTATTGCGGACTGTCTGTGGACCCATTTAAATCAATGGTTGCGTAACTCGCAGCGGGAAACCCGCTGCTAGTACTAGTGTGTGAACGCACTGTAAAGGAGATCGGCAGCCGTAGACACTTATTTCCTATCAGCAGGATAAGGGGATAAGTGTCTGAGCACTGAGACCCCCTGTAATCTTCTGTACGGGGCCGCGGCTGACGTGCCCCCTCCATGTACCACTATGGGAGAGGCGGATCATGATAATGTTATGGTGTTATATTAATATTGTCGGTGGTAATAGTGATATAATGATGATGATGGTGATAATAGTGATATAATGATGATGTTGGTGATAATAGTGATATAATGATGATGTTGGTGATAATAGTGATATAATGATGATGTTGGTGATAATAGTGATATAATGATGATGTTGGTGATAATAGTGATATAATGATGATATTGGTGATAATAGTGATAATATAATGATGATGTTGGTGATAATAGTGATAATATAATGATGATGTTGGTGATAATAGTGATAATATAATGATGATGTTGGTGATAATAGTGATATAATGATGATGATGGTGATAATAGTGATATAATGATGATGTTGGTGATAATAGTGATATAATGATGATGATGGTGATAATAGTGATAATATAATGATGATGATGGTGATAATAGTGATAATATAATGATGATGTTGGTGATAATAGTGATATAATGATGATGTTGGTGATAATAGTGATATAATGATGATGTTGGTGATAATAGTGATATAATGATGATGTTGGTGATGATAGTGATATAATGATTATGTCGGTGATAATAATGATATAATGATGATGTTGGTGATAATAGTGATATAATGATGATGTTGGTGATAATAGTGATATAATGATGATGTTGGTGATGATAGTGATATAATGATGATGTCGGTGATAATAGTGATATAATGATGATGTCGGTGATAATAATGATATAATGATGATGTTGGTGATAATAGTGATATAATGATGATGTTGGTGATGATAGTGATATAATGATGATGTCGGTGATAATAATGATATAATGATGATGTTGGTGATAATAGTGATATAATGATGATGTTGGTGATAATAGTGACAATGATGATGATGTTGGTGATAATAGTGATATAATGATGTTGGTGATAATAGTGATATAATGATGATGTTGGTGATAATAGTGATAATATAATGATGATGTCGGTGATAATAATGATATAATGATGATGTTGGTGATAATAGTGATATAATGATGATGTTGGTGATAATAGTGATATAATGATGATGTTGGTGATAATAGTGATAATATAATGATGATGTTGGTGATAATAGTGACAATGATGATGATGTTGGTGATAATAGTGATATAATGATGATGTTGGTGATAATAGTGATATAATGATGATGTTGGTGATAATAGTGATATAATGATGATGTTGGTGATAATAGTGATATAATGATGATGTTGGTGATAATAGTGATATAATGATGATGTTGGTGATAATAGTGATATAATGATGATGATGATGATGATGGTGATAATAGTGATATAATGATGATGTTGGTGATAATAGTTATATAATGATGATGTTGGTGATAATAGTGATATAATGATGATGTCGGTGATAATAATGATATAATGATGATATTGGTGATAATAGTGATATAATGATGATGTTGGTGATAATAGTGATAATATAATGATGATGTTGGTGATAATAGTGATATAATGATGATATTGGTGATGATAATGATGATGTTGGTGATAATAGTGATATAATGATGATGTTGGTGATAATAGTGATATAATGATGATGTTGGTGATAATAGTGATATAATGATGATATTGGTGATAATAATGATGATGTTGGTGATAATAGTGATATAATGATGATGTTGGTGATAATAGTGATATAATGATGATATTGGTGATAATAATGATGATGTTGGTGATAATAGTGATATAATGATGATGTTGGTGATAATAGTGATATAATAATGATGTTGGTGATAATAGTGATATAATGATGATGTTGGTGATAATAGTGATATAATGATGATGATGATGGTGATAATAGTGATATAATGATGATGATGATGATGGTGATAATAGTGATATAATGATGATATTGGTGATAATAATGATATAATGATGATGTTGGTGATAATAGTGATATAATGATGATATTGGTGATAATAATGATATAATAATGATGTTGGTGATAATAGTGATAATATAATGATGATGTTGGTGATAATAGTGATATAATGATGATGTTGGTGATAATAGTGATATAATGATGATGTTGGTGATAATAGTGATATAATGATGATGTTGGTGATAATAGTGATAATATAATGATGATGTTGGTGATAATAGTGATATAATGATGATGTTGGTGATAATAGTGATATAATGATGATGATGGTGATAATAGTGATAATATAATGATGATGATGGTGATAATAGTGATAATATAATGATGATGTTGGTGATAATAGTGATATAATGATGATGATGGTGATAATAGTGATATAATGATGATGTTGGTGATAATAGTGACAATGATGATGATGTTGGTGATAATAGTTATATAATGATGATGTTGGTGATAATAGTGATATAATGATGATGTTGGTGATAATAGTGACAATAATGATGATGTTGGTGATAATAGTGATATAATGATGATGTTGGTGATAATAGTGATATAATGATGATGTTGGTGATAATAGTGACAATGATGATGATGTTGGTGATGATAGTGATATAATGATGATGTCGGTGATAATAGTGATATAATGATGATGTCGGTGATAATAATGATATAATGATGATGTTGGTGATAATAGTGATATAATGATGATGATGGTGATAATAGTGATATAATGATGATGTTGGTGATAATAGTGATATAATGATGATGTTGGTGATAATAGTGATATAATGATGATGTTGGTGATAATAGTGATATAATGATGATGTTGGTGATAATAGTGATATAATGATGATGTTGGTGATAATAGTGATATAATGATGATGTTGGTGATAATAGTGATATAATGATGATGTTGGTGATAATAGTGATATAATGATGATGTTGGTGATAATAGTGACAATGATGATGATGTTGGTGATAATAGTGATATAATGATGATGTTGGTGATAATAGTGATATAATGATGATGTTGGTGATAATAGTGATATAATGATGATGTTGGTGATAATAGTGACAATGATGATGATGTTGGTGATAATAGTGATATAATGATGATGTTGGTGATAATAGTGATATAATGATGATGTTGGTGATGATAGTGATATAATGATGATGTTGGTGATAATAGTGATATAATGATGATGTTGGTGATAATAGTGATATAATGATGATGTTGGTGATAATAGTGACAATGATGATGATGTTGGTGATAATAGTGATATAATGATGATGTTGGTGATAATAGTGATATAATGATGATGTTGGTGATGATAGTGATATAATGATGATGTTGGTGATAATAGTGATATAATGATGATGTTGGTGATAATAGTGATATAATGATGATGTTGGTGATAATAGTGATATAATGATGATGTTGGTGATAATAGTGATAATATAATGATGATGTTGGTGATAATAGTGATATAATGATGATGTTGGTGATAATAGTGATATAATGATGATGATGGTGATAATATAATGATGCTGCTCTGGTCTCCTCTCTTGACATTTGTGCCCTTCACAGATCACAGCCTGGACTTGGCAGAGAAGGATTTCACAGTAAACACGGTGGCCGGAGCCTTGAAGAGTTTCTTTGCGGAGCTGCCGGACCCTTTGGTGCCGTATACTTTACAGTCTGAGCTGGTGGACGCCTACAGTAAGTGACCGTGCGCACGTACTCGTGGATTTATCTTTCCTTCTAGTAGTGAAGCATTGGAGACTCCATCCTGGTGAAACTGGTGACGACTGCAAATTCTGCACGAGGACGATCCCTCCGTCACTGCAGAATCTGCTGTCTTGTCTTTTAACCCCTTAGCGACATCCACTTCATATACAGTGGGTGCCAGTAGCCACACCCACCATCAATGATCACTCTGCTGGTCATTTAACCCTTTAAATGCTGCAGTCATTGGCGACTGTGAAATTTTAGATGGTTGCCTGATAGTTGCCCGTCAGGGTTATAGTCACCCACGCAATGCAGTCATGGGGTACACTGTGCTGTGTAAACGGAAGAATGCCAATTTAACAGTTCACTGCATTACTATAAAATTGCAGTGTACTGTATAAGCCAGCGTTTCCCAACCAGGGTGCCTCCAGCTGTTTCAAAACTACAACTCCCAGCATGCCCGGACAGCCAAAGGCTGTCCGGGCATGCTGGGAGTTGTAGTTTTGCAACAGCTGGAGGTACCCTGGTTGGGAAACACTGCCCTATCCACAGGATAGGGAATAAGTAGCTGATCACAGGAGGTCCGACCACTGGGGTCCCCCATGATCTCCAGGACGGGCTCGGTACTCAGTAAAGAGCGTGTGTCGTCTTCTAGTAGACTAGGGGATTTAAAGGGGTACTCCGGTGAAAATTTTTTTTTTTTTAAATCAACTGGTGGCAGAAAGTTAAACATATTTGTAAATTACTTCTATTAAAAAAAATCTTAATCCTTCCTGTACTTATTAGCTGCTGAATACTACAGAGGAAATTCTTTTCTTTTTGGAATTCTCTCTGATGACATCACGAGCACAGTTCTCTCTGTTGATGTTATTATAATAATAATAACGCTTTATTTATTGTTGTCCTTAGTGGGATTTGAACCCAAGTCCCCAGCACTGCAAGGCAGCAGTGCTAACCACTGAGCCACCATGCTGCCCTTAGCATACATCTGCTATGCACGGTTGCTAAAATGGACAGAGATGTCAGCAGAGAGCTCTGTGATCGTGATATCATCAGTGTTCCAAAAGGAAAGGAATTTCCTCTGTAGCATTCAGCAGCTAATAAGTACTGGAAGGATTAAGATTTTTTAATAGAAGTAATTTACAAATATGTTTAACTTTCTGCCACCAGTTGATTTAAAAGAAAAAAGGTTTTCACCGGAGTACCCCTTTAAAGGGGTAGTCCCATGGAAAACTTTTTTTTTTTTTTTTTTTTTTTAATCAACTGGTAAATTCTATTAAATAATCTTAATCCTTCCTGTATTTTTTGGGCCTGTATACTACAGAGGAAATGCTTTTCTTTTTGGGATTTCTCTTCTGTCACGAGCACAGTGCTCTCTGCTGACCTCTGCTGTCCATTTTAGGAACTGTCCAGAGCAGCATATGTTTGCTATGGGGATTTTCTCCTGCTCTGGACAGTTCCTAAAATGGACAGCAGAGGTCAGCAGAGAGCACTGTGCTCATGACAGAAGAGTATACAGCCAATAAAAAGTACTGGAAGGATTAAGATTTTTTAATAGAAGTCATTTACAAATCTGTTTCACTTTCTTGCACCAGTTGATTTAAAAATAAGTTTTCCACAGGAGTACCCCTTTAATTTTCGCTGGAGATCTATCTTAAAGCTTTATTTTCATTTAATTTAAGCTTTAAACATGTCAAAAGTTTTGATCGGTCGGGGTCTCCATGGCGAGTCCCCTCCAGTCGTCTGATATAGTCGTGTGAAGTACTCACATTATTCCAGCAGTGTAGTAGTTGCGTAGTTCTCAGTCTCGCCACTAGTTGGCGCCCTGCACTGAGAGAACAGGCAAGACGATTTGCTGTTAACTCTTTATCAGCCATTGTTATCAACCATTTCTGGTGTCATGTTTGGGTGTATGGTTATGCATAGACTGGTTACTGTCATTTAACCCATTCCTGCCCTGTGATGTATAGTTATGTCATAGGCAAAAATACGTTACGGCTAAACATCGTCTTAGAAATCTTTTGAGTGCAGAAGCAGCGCTCACTTCAGAGACTGTGTGAAATGGCTGCTTTAAAGGAGTACTCTGGTGGAAATCCTTTTTTTTTTTTAAATGTTTATTTTTTTTATTTTTTATTTTTTTATCAACTGGTGCCAGAAAGTTAAACAGATTTGTAAATTACTTCTATTAAAAATCTTAATCCTTCCAGTACTTATTAGCTGTTGAATACTACAGAGGAAATTCTTTGCTTTTTGGAACACAGAGCTCTCTGCTGACATCACGATCACAGTGCTCTCTGCTGACATCTCTGTCCATTTTAAGAACTGTCCAGAGTAGGAGAAAATCCCCATAGAAAACATATGCTGCTCTGGACAGTTCCTAAAATGGACAGAGATGTCAGCAGAGAGCACTGTGTTCCAAAAAGAAAATAATTTCCTCTGTAGTATTCAGCAGCTAATAAGTACTGGACTGTACTTCAAAGGGGTTCTCCGGTGCTTACACATCTTTTCCCCTATCCAAAGGATAGGGGATAAGATGCCTGATCACGGGAGTCCCGCCGCTGGGGACCCCCGGGATCATGCACGCGGCACCCCGTTTGTAATCAGTCCCTGAAGCGTGTTCACTCCGGGACTGATTACAGGCGACCACCGGGCCGGCGGCGGGTGACGTCACGCCTCCGCTCCTCAATGCAAGCCTACGGGAGGGGGCGTGATGATCAGGCATCTTCTCCCCTATCCTTTGGATAGGGGAAAATGTGTAAGCACCGGAGAACCCCTTTAACCCCTTAAGGACACATGACGTTCTCATACGTCTCCATTTCCGAGTCCTTAAGGACACATGACGTATGAGAACGTCATGTGTTTTACCGGCCCCCCGCAACCATCTGGAGCGGAGCCGGTCCCCGATGCCTGCTGAAATCGTTCAGCAGGCATCGGGGCATATCGCCCAGGGGGGTCATTATGACCCCCCATGTCGGCGATGGCCGCAGATCGCTGGACAATTCAGTCCAGCGATCTGCGGCGGATTCCGGGTCAATCGGGTCTCCAGTGACCCGGTGACCCGGAATTATTGGCTGATCGGGGCCGTCAGAGACGGCCACGAACAGCCAGAGCCAGCAGGGGTGAGGTGGCACTGGTGCCACCTCACGATCGCCCTGATTCGTCGGCCGGATTACCGGCCGACCAATCAGGGCGCCTGCTGCGGGTGTCACTCCCGCAACCCGCTCCGCCCCTCTTCCGGAGGACGTGAGCGGGTGCGGGAAGACGACCCCTGGTGCTGGGGACCCCGATCCCCGGCGTCCCTGTTGGGATCGGGGCCCCAGGAGCGGCGGCGGAGACGACGAGGGACTGACCTGTGCTGCTGGATCGTTGGAGGTGAGTGACAGCCTCCTGCTGTTGCTTAGCAACAGCTCCCAGCATGCAAAAAGGGCATGCTGGGAGCTGTAGTTATGCAACAGCAGGAGGCAGACCACCACAACTCCCAGCATGCCCTTATGGGCATGCTGGGACTTGTAGTTTTGCAACAGCTGGAGGCACATTCTTTCTATGGAAAAGTGTACCTTCAGCTGTTGTGTAACTACAACTCCCAGCTTGCACAATCAGCTAAAGTGCATGCTGGGAGTTGTAGTGGTGCATCTGGTGGTTGCATAACTACAACTCCCAGCATGCCCGTTGGCTGTCGGTGACTGCTGAGAGTTGTAGTTTTGCAACAGCTGAAGGCACACTGAGTTAAGTAGTAAACCAGTGTGTCTCCAGCTGTTGCATAACTACAATCCCCAGCATCCCCAGCCAAAGTAGTATGCCTCCATCTGTTGCATAACTACAACACCCAGCATGCCCTTCCGCTGTCCGTACATGCTGGGGGTTGTAGCTTTTGCAACAGCTGAAGGCACACTGGTTGCAAAACACTGAGTTTGTTACCAAACTCGGTGTTTCACAACCAGTGTGCCTCCAGCTGTTGCAAAACTACAACTCCCAGCATGCACTGATAAACCGTACATGCTGGGAGTTGTAGTTTTGCAACAGCTGGATGTTCCCCCCCCCAATGTGAACGTACAGGGTACACTCACACGGGCGGAGGATTACAGTTAGTATCCGGCTGCAAGTTTGAGGTACGGCAAAATTTCTGCCGCAGCTCAAACTGCCAGCGAGAAACTACTGTGAACCCCCCGCCCGTGCGACTGTACCCTAAAAACACTACACTACACTAACACACAATAAAATAAAAAGTAAAAAACACTACATATACACATACCCCTACACAGCCCCCCTCCCCTCCCCAATAAAAATGAAAAACGTCTGGTACGCCACTGTTTCCAGAACGGAGCCTCCAGCGGTTGCAAAACTACAACTCCCAGCATGCACTGATAGACCGTACATGCTGGGAGTTGTAGTTTTGCAACAGCTGGATGTTCCCCCCCAATGTGAACGTACAGGGTACACTCACATGGGCGGAGGATTACAGTAAGTATCCGGCTGCAAGTTTGAGCTGCGTCAAATTTTCTGCCGTAGCTCAAACTGCCAGCGAGAAACTACTGTGAACCCCCCGCCCGTGCGACTGTACCCTAAAAACACTACACTACACTAACACAAAATAAAATAAAAAGTAAAAAACACTACATATACACATACCCCTATACAACCCCCCTCCCCAATAAAAATGAAAAACGTCTGGTACGCCACTGTTTCCAAAACGGAGCCTCCAGCTGTTGCAAAACAACTACTCCCAGTATTGCCAGATAGCCGTTGACTGTCCAGGCATGCTGGGAGTTTTACAACAGCTGGAGGCACCCTGTTTGGGAATCACTGGCGTAGAATACCCCTATGTCCACCCCTATGCAAGTCCCTAATTTAGGCCTCAAATGCGCATGGCGCTCTCACTTTGGAGCCCTGTCGTATTTCAAGGCAACAGTTTAGGGCCACATATGGGGTATCGCCGTACTCGGGAGAAATTGGGCTTCAAATTTTGGGGGGTATTTTCTGCTATTACCTTTTTAAAAAATGTAAAATTTTTGGGAAAACAAGCATTTTAGGTAAAAAAAATATATATTTTTTTACATATGCAAAAGTCGTGAAACACCTGTAGGGTATTAAGGTTCAAATTACCCCTTGTTACGTTCCCCGAGGGGTCTAGTTTCCAAAATGGTATGCCATGTGTTTTTTTTTTTTGCTGTCCTGGCACCATAGGGGCTTCCTAAATGCGGCATGCCCCCAGAGCAAAATTCGCTTTCAAAAAGCCAAATGTGACTCCTTCTCTTCTGAGACCTGTAGTGCGCCAGCAGAGCACTTTTCACACCCATATGGGGTGTTTTCTGAATCGGGAGAAATTGGGCTTCAAATTTTGGGGGGTATTTTCTGCTATTACCCTTTTTAAAATTGTAAAAATTTTGGGAAACCAAGCATTTTAGGTAAAAAAAAAATATATTTTTTTACATATGCAAAAGTCGTGAAACACCTGTAGGGTATTAAGGTTCACATTACCCCTTGTTACGTTCCCCGAGGGGTCTAGTTTCCAAAATGGTATGCCATGTGTTTTTTTTTTGCTGTCCTGGCACCATAGGGGCTTCCTAAATGCGGCATGCCCCCAGAGCAAAATTCACTTTCAAAAAGCCAAATGTGACTCCTTCTCTTCTGAGACCTGTAGTGCGCCAGCAGAGCACTTTTCACACCCATATGGGGTGTTTTCTGAATCGGGAGAAATTGGGCTTCAAATTTTGGGGGGTATTTTCTGCTATTACCCTTTTTAAAATTGTAAAAATTTTGGGAAACCAAGCATTTTAGGTAAAAAAATATATATATTTTTTTACATATGCAAAAGTCGTGAAACACCTGTAGGGTATTAAGGTTCACATTACCCCTTGTTACGTTCCCCGAGGGGTCTAGTTTCCAAAATGGTATGCCATGTGTTTTTTTTTTTGCTGTTCTGGCACCATAGGGGCTTCCTAAATGCGGCATGCCCCCAGAGCAAAATTTGCTTTCAAAAAGCCAAATGTGACTCCTTCTCTTCTGAGACCTGTAGTGCACCAGCAGAGCACTTTTCACCCCCATGCGAGGTGTTTTCTGTATCGGGAGAAATTGGGCTTCAAATTTTGGGGGGTATTTTCTGCTATTACCCTTTTTAAAAATGTAAAATTTTTGGGAAACCAAGCATTTTAGGTAAAAAAAAAATATATTTTTTTTACATATGCAAAAGTCGTGAATCACCTGTAGGGTATTAAGGTTCACTTTACCCCTTGTTACGTTCCCTGAGGGGTCTAGTTTCCAAAATGGTATGCCATGTGTTTTTTTTTTGCTGTCCTGGCACCAAAGGGGCTTCCTAAATGCGGCATGCCCCCCAAAAACCATTTGTCGCTCCTTCCCTTCTGAGCCCTCTACTGCGCCCGCCGAACAATTAACATAGACATATGAGGTATGTGCTTACTCGAGAGAAATTGGGTTTCAAATATAAGTAAAAATTTTTTCCTTTTTATCCCTTGCAAAAATTCAAAAATTGGGTCTACAAGAACATGCGAGTGTAAAAAATGAAGATTTTGAATTTTCTCCTTCACTTTGCTGCTATTCCTGTGAAACACCTAAAGGGTTAATACACTTACTGAATGTTTTTTTGAATACTTTAGGGGGTGTAGTTTTTATAATGGGGTCTTTTATGGGGTATTTCTAATATGAAGACCCTTCAAATCCACTTCAAAACTGAACTGGTCCCTGAAAAATAGTGAGTTTGAAAATTTTGTGAAAAATTTCCAAATTGCTACTGAACTTTGAAGCCCTATGGTGTCTTCCAAAAGTAAAAACTCATAAATTTTATGATGCAAACATAAAGTAGACATATTGTATATGTGAACCCCCAAAAAATATATTTTGAATATCCATTTTCCTTACAAGCAGAGAGCTTCAAAGTTAGAAAAATGCAAAATTTTCATTTTTTTCATCAAATTTTGGGATTTTTCACCAAGAAAGGATGCAAGTTACCATAAAATTTTACCACTAAGTTAAAGTAGAATATGTCACGAAAAAACAATCTCGGAATCAGAATGATAACTAAAAGCATTCCAGAGTTATTAATGTTTAAAGTGACAGTGGTCAGAATTGCAAAAAACGCTCCGGTCCTTAAGGTATAAAATGGCCTGGTCCTTAAGGGGTTAATAGAAGTCATTTACAAATCTGTTTAACTTTCTGGCACCAGTTGATTTAAAAAATAAAAATAAAATAAAAAATAAAAGTTCTCCACCGCAGTACCCCTTTAAGCAGCCAGGGTGCTGATCTGGACCACCATGGGGAAATTGCAGGGTCCCAATCAGCTTGGATTACAGCCAAAGGTCATTTACCCTCCTCCATGCTGTCTGATCAGCGCTCTGAGTATACAGGTAGTCTGTATACTTGGACCACCGATAACACTGATCAGCGCTCTGAGTATACAGGTAGTCTGTATACTTGGACCACCGATAACACTGATCAGTGCTCTGAGTATACAGGTAGTCTGTATACTTGGACCACCGATAACACTGATCAGTGCTCTGAGTATACAGGTAGTCTGTATACTTGGACCACCGATAACACTGATCAGCGCTCTGAGTATACAGGTAGTCTGTATACTTGGACCACCGATAACACTGATCAGCGCTCTGAGTATACAGGTAGTCTGTATACTTGGACCACCGATAACACTGATCAGCGCTCTGAGTATACAGGTAGTCTGTATACTTGGACCACCGATAACACTGATCAGCGCTCTGAGTATACAGGTAGTCTGTATACTTGGACCACCGATAACACTGATCAGTGCTCTGAGTATACAGGTAGTCTGTATACTTGGACCACCGATAACACTGATCAGCGCTCTGAGTATACAGGTATGTCCAATGATTGAATGTAATATTCCCCTGTGTGGAGAAAAAACCATGAAAGAATCATTTTCAAAAATGTAATATGATTAACCCTCCCCAATAAAAATTGAAACCACCCCCCTATCCCACTGTAAATAAAAATAAACATATGTGGCATCACCACGTGCGCAAATGTCCAAGCTGTTTAAATATAAAGTTTTTGAATTGAATGTGTCCCCCAGTATCTTCTCTCAGGTCACGTCTTATATTTTGGTTTTTGTAGAAATCAATGACCTAGAGCAGAAGCTTCAGGCAATGAAGGAACTCTTAAAGAAGCTGCCCAAGGAAAACCACGAGATCTTAAAATACGTCATCTCTCACCTGAACAGGTCAGTGCTGTGTGTGTCTGTGCATGCTGTGTCTCTGTCTGAGCCGTGCGCTCCTTCTGTTTGTCTCGGTCTGTGCCGTGCGCTCCTTCTGTTTGTCTCTGTCTGGGCCGCGCGCTCCTTCTGTTTGTCTCTGTCTGGGCCGTGCGCTCCTTCTGTTTGTCTCTGTCTGGGCCGCGCGCTCCTTGGGTTTCTCTGTCTGGGCCGCGCGCTCCTTGGGTTTCTCTGTCTGGGCCGCGCGCTCCTTGGGTTTCTCTGTCTGGGCCGCGCGCTCCTTGGGTTTCTCTGTCTGGGCCGCGCGCTCCTTGGGTTTCTCTGTCTGGGCCGCGCGCTCCTTGGGTTTCTCTGTCTGGGCCGCGCGCTCCTTGTTTGTGCCTCAGTCTGGGCCACCAGTGTGTGTGTCTGTCTGGGCCGCGCGCTCCTTGTGTGTGTGTCTGTCTGGGCCGTGCGCTCCTTGTGTGTGTGTCTGTCTGGGCCGCGCACTCCTTGTGTCTCTGTCTGGGTCGCACGCTTCTTGTGTGTGTTTCTGTCTGGGTCGCGAACCTTGTGTGTGTGTCTGTCTGGGTTGCGCTCCTTGTTTGTGTCTCTGTCTGGGCCGCGCACTCCTTGTGTCTCTGTCTGGGTCGCACGCTTCTTGTGTGTGTTTCTGTCTGGGCCGTGCACTCCTTGTGTCTCTGTCTGGGTCGCACGCTTCTTGTGTGTGTTTCTGTCTGGGTCGCGCTCCTTGTGTGTGTCTCTGTCTGGGTCGCACGCTTCTTGTGTGTGTTTCTGTCTGGGTCGCGCTCCTTGTGTGTGTCTCTGTCTGGGTTGCGCTCCTTGTTTGTGTCTCTGTCTGGGCCGCGCACTCCTTGTGTCTCTGTCTGGGTCGCACGCTTCTTGTGTGTGTGTTTCTGTCTGGGCCGTGCACTCCTTGTGTCTCTGTCTGGGTCGCACGCTTCTTGTGTGTGTTTCTGTCTGGGTCGCGCTCCTTGTGTGTGTCTCTGTCTGGGTCGCACGCTTCTTGTGTGTGTTTCTGTCTGGGTCGCGCTCCTTGTGTGTGTCTCTGTCTGGACCACACGCTCCTTGTCTGTGTCTGTCTGGGCCGCGCACTCCTTGTGTCTCTGTCTGGGCCGCGCACTCCTTGTGTCTCTGTCTGGGCCGCGCACTCCTTGTGTCTCTGTCTGGGCCGCGCACTCCTTGTGTCTCTGTCTGGGCCGCGCACTCCTTGTGTCTCTGTCTGGGCCGCGCACTCCTTCTGTTTGTCTCTGTCTGGGCCGTGCGCTCCTTCTGTTTGTCTCTGTCTGGGCCGCGCGCTCCTTCTGTTTGTCTCTGGGCCGCACGCTCCTTGGGTTTCTCTGTCTGGGCCGCGCGCTCCTTGTGTCTCTGTCTGGGCCGCGCGCTTCTTGTGTGTGTTTCTGTCTGGGTCGCGAACCTTGTTTTTGTCTCTGTGTGGGTCGCGCTCCTTGTGTGTGTCTGTGTCTGGGCCGTGCACTCCTTGTGTCTCTGTCTGGGTCGCACGCTTCTTGTGTGTGTTTCTGTCTGGGTCGCGAACCTTGTGTGTGTGTCTGTCTGGGTTGCGCTCCTTGTTTGTGTCTCTGTCTGGGCCGCGCACTCCTTGTGTCTCTGTCTGGGTCGCACGCTTCTTGTGTGTGTTTCTGTCTGGGCCGCGCACTCCTTGTGTCTCTGTCTGGGTCGCACGCTTCTTGTGTGTGTTTCTGTCTGGGTCGCGAACCTTGTGTGTGTGTCTGTCTGGGTTGCGCTCCTTGTTTGTGTCTCTGTCTGGGCCGCGCACTCCTTGTGTCTCTGTCTGGGTCGCACGCTTCTTGTGTGTGTTTCTGTCTGGGCCGTGCACTCCTTGTGTCTCTGTCTGGGTCGCACGCTTCTTGTGTGTGTTTCTGTCTGGGTCGCGCTCCTTGTGTGTGTCTCTGTCTGGACCACGCACTCCTTGTGTCTCTGTCTGGGCCGCGCACTCCTTGTGTCTCTGTCTGGGCCGCGCACTCCTTGTGTCTCTGTCTGGGCCGCGCACTCCTTCTGTTTGTCTCTGTCTGGGCCGCGCGCTCCTTCTGTTTGTCTCTGGGCCGCGCGCTCCTTGGGTTTCTCTGTCTGGGCCGCGCGCTCCTTGGGTTTCTCTGTCTGGGCCGCGCGCTCCTTGTTTGTGCCTCAGTCTGGGCCACCAGTGTGTGTGTCTGTCTGGGCCGCGCGCTTCTTGTGTGTGTTTCTGTCTGGACCACATGCTCCTTGTGTCTCTGTCTGGGCCGCGCACTCCTTGTGTCTCTGTCTGGGTCGCGCTCCTTGTGTGTGTCTCTGTCTGGGCCGTGCACTCCTTGTGTCTCTGTCTGGGTCGCACGCTTCTTGTGTGTGTTTCTGTCTGGGTCGCAAACCTTGTGTGTGTGTGTCTGTCTGGGTTGCGCTCCTTGTTTGTGTCTCTGCCTGGGCCGCACGCTCCTTGTGTTTGTGTCTCTGTCTGGGCCGCACGCTTCTTGTGTGTGTTTCTGTCTGGGCCGCGCACTCCTTGTGTGTGTCTCTGTCTGGGCCACACGCTCCTTGTTTGTGTCTGTCTGGGCCACACGCTCCTTGTGTTTGTGTCTCTGTCTGGGCCACACGCTCCTTGTTTATGTCTCTGTCTGGGCCACACGCTCCTTGTGTTTGTGTCTCTGTCTGGGCCTTGCGCTCCTTGTGTGTGTCTGTCTGGGTCGCGCTCCTTGTGTGTGTCTCTGTCTGGGTCGCACGCTCCTTGTGTGTGTCTCTGTCTGGGCCACACGCTCCTTGTGTTTCTCTGTCTGGGCCGCGCGCCCTCTGTAGCACCTTGCCTGCTTATGCTGATGGTTTCTCCTCCGCAGGGTGAGCCAACATCATTCAAGTAACCTTATGACCAGCGAGAACCTGTCCATCTGTTTCTGGCCGACGTTGATGCGCCCAGATTTTACCACTATGGACGCTCTGACGGCAACTCGCACCTACCAGACAATCATCGAGCTCTTCATTCATCAGTGTCCCTACTTCTTTTACCATCGCAATCCGGTAGACCTCCCCACGCCGAGCTCCCCTTCCACACCTCCCCTAAATCCTCCTTCCCCTCCTCAGTCTCCCCCGTTAACCCCTGTGTCCCCATCGTTGAACCTGCTACCTTCAGATCCAAACATCCTGTGACCCGTTCCCTTCCCCACAGCTTAGAGTATCTTCTGGAGGCAACGTCCACCACTACCCGGCCACTCACTGACCTCTCCTGGAGGACTGGTGGCTTTATGTATGGGACCACTACAGATATAAGAGACTGGGAGCCTGAGCCAGGGATGGACCCTCCAGCGGAGAGGACAAGGGGGGTAATCGTGGTACATTATGGAGCGGGGGTATCCCTGGTACACTGTGCAAGGATCATGAGTGGATACCTGGTACACAGACTCTGTGACAAAGAGGGACCCGGCACCCCCCCACATCACGAAGGGACCCTGGTTCTGTGGATTACGCCCTCGGTCTGGATCACATCACAGGAGGAAGCGGCACTTAGTGCATTGAGGAGCGACACTGTGAATTGTGGAGCTTGGGTGGAGACTCGGGCCGGGACTCTCTCTCCGCGTTCCTCTGTGTTATTAGTTGCCCCCTCTCTCCCTAATTTTAGGACACTAACCCCCAAAACAGACACAGATCTCCCACACTACATATCTTAGCACTTACATGCGGCACATTAGGGTTATAATGGGGGCTGCATGATTTTGTATGCTTTGTTCATGACTACACGGAGAACACATGTGTGACAGTGGCCGGAGATCACACGCATGTTCATGTGTCTGACGGTTTAACCACTGCTGCTCCGGCTTTTCATTTTCTTCGTCTTTTTACTTGGAGGCGCCTCGGGATCGGAGTCTCTGGTAACCGATCTCCTGAGGTGCCCCCTCCCCGGCTCATTCTCAAGTGTCGATTAACTATTTTATGTTGATCCGTGAAGGGTAAAATCGCACCGAACCCCCCCCCCCCCTTTCCCCATTTTAACTGACGTGTCCTACTGACCCCCGTAACAGACGGTTGGCCCCCCGCTAATACTGACTTCACAATGAGCGCTGCCCTCACTACCTCTGTGTCAATACACTAACTGTCCTTAAGTGTTAATACGCCCTCCGACCCCCAACCTACCGATACCCGTATGACCGGCGACCACTCATAATAGACCTCCTCCTGCTAACTTAAATCCCCCCACTTACCCCGATGTGACTTTCCTTACTCCTCCCCCCCTCACCCAGTGAGTGTGACCCGACCCCGAGCCGTGGGTGCTCCGTGGGGGAAACGGTCTCGCTGTGTGGACGTGAAAGGAAACTCCGCATCCCTCAAGCTTGTCCATATCTCGTGCAGGGAGGCCTCGCCGCGACTGGGGGCCCCCACATCTCTTTCCTGTTCTGTTCGTCGCTGTCCGATGGTCGGGTCATTTCGTGCATGAGAGTGTGACCTGTCCGCCGACGCCCCCCCCTCCCCCCGGAATCATGTATTTGCTGCGAATATGCTCATTGTAATTTGGAACAAACTGAGGGCCTTAATGTGACTTGTATTATAGCTAATAAATCTTGTTATAAACTCCCAGCGCTCTCCCTGTTCATATGTTTTTGGGGGGGGGGGTCAATTTGAGGTAGAGGTTCCCTGCAATGGAGAAGCAAGCAGGGTCCTGCACCTAATGCAACAGAGCAGTGTTTTTCCAGCCATTGTTGCAAAACTACATCTCCCAGCATGCCCGGGACCAAAGATCCAAAAGACATGAGGGTCACAGATGACATTTTATCAGAGGAGCCTGATACCTGCAGTGTAAAGAAAGGTGGTGGAGAAAGTAGCATTAAAGGGGCACTCCACTGGAAAACATTTCTGATGACAGAAAGTTCAACAGATTTGTAAATAATTTCCATTTAAAAAAAATCTTAACCCTTCCAGTACTTATCAGCTGCTGTATGCTCCACAGGAAGTTGTGAAGTTCTTTCCAGTCTGACCACAGTGCTCTCTGCTGACACCTCTGTCCATGTCAGGAACTGTCCGGAGCAGGAGAGGTTTGCTATGGGGATTTGCTCTTACTCTGGACAATTCCCAAAATGGACAGAGGTGTCAGCAGAGAGCACTGTGGTCAGACAGAAAGGAAATTCAAAAAGAAAAGAACTTCCTGTGGAGCATACAGCAGCTGGATAAGTACTGGAAGGATTAAGATTTTTTTTTTTTTTTTGAATTAATTTACAAATCTTTCTGCCACCAGTTGATTAAAAAAAAATATATATATATAAATATTTTCCAGTGGAGTACCCCTTTAAGTGTCCACAGATGCCATTTCTTCAGAAGAGCATGATTACTGCTTTGATACATTGTACCAAACTCTCAGTTGTGAAAAGAAATAAAGTATGCGAGAATTTTTTTTTCTACATTTGTGTTTTCCCACCAGCTGCTGGAAAACTACAACTCCCAGCATGCCCGGACAGCCTTCGGCTGTCCGGGCATGCTGGGAGTTGTAGTTTTCCAGCAGCTGTCCGGGCATGCTGGGAGTTGTAGTTTTACCACAGCTGTCCGGGCATGCTGGGAGTTGTAGTTTTGCAACAGCTGTCTGGGCATGCTGGGAGTTGTAGTTTTGCAACAGCTGGAGGTACACCGGTTGGGAAACATTGCAGCAAAGATATAGGTTCAGGGCTTGTTACAATGTATCAACAAGCCGTGCACCTGTATCGGGACTTTTTATTTTTTTTGTAGTTTCTGTATGGTTACAATTATACCATTCACTGACTGCAAGCAGATATATTACATGGCGAGGTGTTGAACACATTAGGCAATGATTTAGCTTAGTCCTCTAAGCCTGTGTATTGTAAAGTCTACAGACACCAGTCATCTGACACCCCTGTTGCATAACCCCCATATGTGCAACACAGATGCTGACACAGTGTAACGAACCCTCCGCTGTCTGCGCAGTCATAACAGGTTGTCAGCCTCTGCATGTAAGCAAGAATGTTTACTACCAATGATCGCAAAGAGGAATCTAAAGAGAGAGGTTTGTATGGTTTCTTGCTGCTCTCATATCCCATAATGCAGTGCACAACTCTGAGCCAATCACAAGTCTGCTCACTTCTTGGTCTCCCCCCCCCCCCCCTACAGGCGAGAGAGAAATTGCAGCTGCCCCCTACGCTTCCTGTCGTCTCATGAGTCATGATAATGTTGTACTACTTGGGTTTATAAGAAGAGATCCCTGAACGACGACAACTGTGAGGTTACAGGCTGCTGGAAGGTGAGGAGATCATATAGAGATGAAGAATATACCTGCTATAATACTCTATAATAATACTACTGCCCCCTATGAACAACAACTATAAACTTGTCACTATGTAAAAAATGTACATAAAGATTAGTGCAAGAATATAACTACTATAATACTGCTCCTATATACAAGAATACAACTACTATAATACTGCTCCTATATATAAGAATATGACTGCTATAATACTGCTCCTATATACAAGAATATAACTACTATAATACTGCTCCTATATACAAGAATACAACTACTATAATACTGCTCCTATATACAAGAATATTACTACTATAATACTGCCTCCTATATACAAGAATATAACTACTATAATACTGCTCCTATATACAAGAATATAACTACTATAACACTGCTCCTATATACAAGAATATAACTACTATAATACTGCTCCTATATACAAGAATATAACTACTATAATACTGGTCCTATATACAAGAATATAACTACTATAATACTGCTCCTATATACAAGAATATAACTAGTATAATACTGCTCCTATATACAAGAATATAACTACTATAATACTGCTCCTATATACAAGAATATATCTACTATAATACTGCTCCTATATACAAGAATATAACTACTATAATACTGCTCCTATGTACAAGAATATAACTACTATAATACTGCTCCTATATACAAGAATACAACTACTATAATACTGCTCCTATATACAAGAATATTACTACTATAATACTGCTCCTATATACAAGAATATAACTACTATAATACTGCTCCTATATACAAGAATATAACTACTATAATACTGGTCCTATATACAAGAATATAACTACTATAATACTGCTCCTATATACAAGAATATAACTAGTATAATACTGCTCCTATATACAAGAATATAACTACTATAATACTGCTCCTATATACAAGAATATATCTACTATAATACTGCTCCTATATACAAGAATATAACTACTATAATACTGCTCCTATGTACAAGAATATAACTACTATAATACTGCTCCTATATACAAGAATATAACTACTATAATACTGCTCCTATATACAAGAATATAACTACTATAATGCTGCCTCCTATATACAAGAATATAACTACTATAATACTGTCTCCTATATACAAGAATATAACTACTATAATACTGCTCCTATATACAAGAATAAAACTACTATAATACTGCTCCTATATACAAGAATAAAACTACTATAATACTGCTCCTATATACAAGAATATAACTACTATAATACTGCTCCTATATACAAGAATATAACTACTATAATACTGCTCCTATATACAAGAATATAACTACTATAATACTACTCCTATATACAAGAATATAACTACTATAATACTGCTCCTATATACAAGAATATATCTACTATAATACTGTTCCTATATACAAGAATATAACTACTATAATACTGTCCCTATATACAAGAATATAACTACTATAATACTGCCTCCTATATACAAGAATAGAACTACTATAATACTGCCGCCTATATACAAGAATATAACTACTATAATACTGCCTCCTATATACAAGAATATAACTACTATAATACTGCCTCCTATATACAAGAATATAACTACTATAATACTGCCTCCTATATACAAGAATATAACTACTATAATACTGCCTCCTATATACAAGAATATAACTACTATAATACTGCTTCTATATACAAGAATATAACTACTATAATACTGCTCCTATATACAAGAATATAACTACTATAATACTGCTCCTATATACAAGAATATAACTACTATAATACTGCTTCTATATACAAGAATATAACTACTATAATACTGCCCCTATATACAAGAATATAACTACTATAATACTGCTCCTATATACAAGAATATAACTACTATAATACTGCTCCTATATACAAGAATATAACTACTATAATACTGCCTCCTATATACAAGAATATAACTACTATAATACTGCCTCCTATATACAAGAATATAACTACTATAATACTGCTCCTATATACAAGAATATAACTACTATAATACTGCTCCTATATACAAGAATATAACTACTATAATACTGCTCCTATATACAAGAATATAACTACTATAATACTGCCTCCTATATACAAGAATATAACTACTATAACACTGCTCCTATATACAAGAATATAACTACTATAATACTGCTCCTATATACAAGAATATAACTACTATAATACTGCTCCTATATACAAGAATATAACTACTATAATACTGCTTCTATATACAAGAATATAACTACTATAATACTGCCTCCTATATACAAGAATATAACTACTATAATACTGCTCCTATATAAAAGAATATAACTACTATAATACTGCTCCTATATACAAGAATATAACTACTATAATACTGCTCCTATATACAAGAATATAACTACTATAATACTGCTCCTATATACAAGAATATAACTACTATAATACTGCTCCTATATACAAGAATATAACTACTATAACACTGCTCCTATATACAAGAATATAACTACTATAATACTGCTCCTATATACAAGAATATAACTACTATAATACTGCTCCTATATGCAAGAATATAACTACTATAATACTGCTCCTATATGCAAGAATATAACTACTATAATACTGCTCCTATATACAAGAATATAACTACTATAATACTGCTCCTATATATAAGAATATAACTACTATAATACTGCTCCTATATACAAGAATTTTACTATAATACTGCTCCTATGTACAAGAATATAACTACTATAATACTGATCCTATATACAAGAATATAACTACTATAATACTCCTCCTATATACAAGGATATAACTACTATAATACTGCTCCTATATACAAGAATATAACTACTATAATACTGCTCCTATATACAAGAATATAACTACTATAATACTGCTCCTATATACAAGAATATAACTGCTATAATACTGCTCCTATATACAAGAATATAACTAGTATAATACTGCTCCTATATATAAGAATATAACTGCTATAATACTGCTCCTATATACAAGAATATAACTAGTATAATACTGCTCCTATATATAAGAATATGACTGCTATAATACTGCTCCTATATACAAGAATATAACTGCTATAATACTGCTCCTATATACAAGAATATAACTGCTATAATACTGCTCCTATATACAAGAATATAACTAGTATAATACTGCTCCTATATACAAGAATATAACTGCTATAATACTGCTCCTATATACAAGAATATAACTGTTATAATACTGCTCCTATATACAAGAATATAACTAGTATAATACTGCTCCTATATATAAGAATATAACTACTATAATACTGTTCCCTATATACAAGAATATAACTACTATAATACTGCTCCTATATACAAGAATATAACTACTATAATACTGCCTCCTATATACAAGAATATAACTGCTATAATACTGCCTCCTATATACAAGAATATAACTACTATAATACTGCCCCTATATACAAGAATATAATTACTATAATACTGCTCCTATATACAAGAATATAACTACTATAATACTGCTCCTATATACAAGAATATAACTACTATAATACTGCCTCCTATATACAAGAATATAACTACTATAATACTGCTCCTATATACAAGAATATAACTACTATAATACTGCCTCCTATATACAAGAATATAACTACTATAATACTGACCCTATATACAAGAATATAACTACTATAATACTACCTACTATATACAAGAATATAACTACTATAATGCTGCCCCTATATACAAGAATATAACTACTATAATACTGCTCCTATATACAAGAATATAACTACTATAATACTGCTCCTATATACAAGAATATAACTACTATAATACTGCTCCTATATACAAGAATATAACTACTATAATACTGCTCCTATATACAAGAATATAACTACTATAATACTGTTGGGAGTTGTAGTAGTGCAGTTGATGTGTAGGGTGAATCTCTGTGTGCAGCAGGTGCAGTGCGGGGATTTCGGCGGGTGTCAGGGTGCTGCCTCCCCCTCCCGGCCGCACAGCATCCTCTCCCCACCCCCACCCTGGTGAACTTCATGTAAAGTAGTGGAAACAAAACTGACAAGAGGGGAAGTCCAGATGTGGGAGCGCAGCAGAGCGCACACTTCACCCTGCCGAGCTGACAGCGCAGAACATCTCCCCATCATCCGACCCTCTGGGACCATGTCCCCCCACCCCGGCATCCCTGGACGATACAATGTAGGATCATCTTCTGATTCTGACCATTGGGGGGTCTGGTTGTTTAGTCGGCGACCATGTGGTCCTTCTATGGGGGGGGGGGGGGGGCTTCTTGTATCCTGCTTTTCCATATGAAGGGTTAATGGAGCGTTATGTATTTCTTTATGTATTATAATCCGGCGGGGTCATGGTGGCGCCCCCTGGGTACCACCATTCATCTAGTTCCCTTGCCTCAGGCGTCTCCTTACCCGCCACTCCTATAGAAGGTGGCGGTACTAGTAATAGTGTTACATTGTGTCGATTTAGTGCAAGGTTTCCCAACCAGGGCGCCTGCAGCTGTTGCAAAACTACAACTCCCAGCATGCCCGGACAGCCGAAGGCTGTCCGGGCATGCTGGGAGTTGTAGTTTTGCAACAGCTGGAGGCGCCCTTGGTTGGGAAACACTGATGTAGAAGGAAAAAAAATTCTCACATTCTTCTAATATTGCTTTTTCACAACTGAAGGTTTGTTACAATGTATCCAAGCAGACAATTTCAGCAGTGTTGGCTTTTACATGCGCTGATACATTGTAACGAAGTCTTAGCTGTGCTAACAAGAATACATTAGGGAAGGTTGAAGATTTCAGCTTCAAAAGTTACACCAGAATTTGAGATCCAGCAAAGCATGCCCCTGACCTCCACCACCACCTCCACCACCACCGTGCTTTACACTGCAGGTAACAGGTTCTCCTACTGAAGTGCTGTCTGTGGTTACCGTGGGTTCTTCTGGTTGTGTGGACATATAACTCTTAAAGGGGTTATCCAGAAAAAAAAAATGTTATATATATATATATATATATATATCAACTGGCTTCAGAAAGTTAAACAGATTTGTAAATTACTCTTATAAAAAAAAAAAAATCTTAATCCTTTCAGTACTTATGAGCTGCTGAAGTTGAGTTGTTCTTTTCTGTCTAAGTGCTCTCTGATGACACCTGTCTCGGAACTGTCCAGAGTAGAAGCAAATCCCCATAGCAAACCTCTTCTACTCTGTGCAGTTCCCGAGACAAGCAGAGATGTCAGCAGAGAGCACAGTTGCCAGACAGAAAACAACAACTCAACTTCAGCAGCTGATAATTATTGGAAGGATTAAGATTTTTTTATTAGAAGTAATTTACAAATCTGTTTAACTTTCTGGAGCCAGTTGATATACATATATATATAGATAGATAGATATTGTATATAGAGAGAGATATAGATATATATATAGAGAGAGAGAGAGATGACGTTTTTCCCTGGAATACCCCTTTAATTCCTTCCCCATCATGCTTTACACTGCAGGTTTCAGGCTCAGGTAAAATGGCATCTGTGGCCCTCATGTCTTTTGGATCTTTGGTCACATAAGGCTTTTTTTTCCCCCACTACCATGCTTTAAAGGGGTACTCTGGTGGAAAACTTTATTTTTTTTTTTTTTTTTAAATCATCTGGTGCCAGAAAGTTAAACAGATTTGTAAATTACTTCTATTAAAAAATCTTAATCCTTCCAGTACTTATTAGCTGCTGAATAATACAGAGGAAATTCTTTTCTTTTTGGAACACAGAGCTCTCTGCTGACATCATGAGCACAGTGCTCTCTGCTGACACCTCTGTCCATTTTAGGAACTGTCCAGAGTAGGAGAAAATCCCCATAGCAAACATATGCTGCTCTAGACGGTTCCTAAAATGGACTGAGATGTAAGCAGAGAGCACTGTGCTTAGAATTCAGCAGAGAGCTCTGTGTTCCAAAAAGAAAATAATTTCCTCTGTAGTATTCAGCAGCTAATATGTACTGGAAGGATTAAGAATTTTTAATAGAAGTGATTTACAAATCTGTTTAACTTTCTGGCACCAGTTGATTTAAAAAAATAATAATAATAATAATAATAAAGTTTTCCACCGGAGTACCCCTTTAAACTGCAGGTTTTATGCTGCTATGGTAAAATGGCATCTGTGGGCACATAAGGCTATTTTCTTCACCCCCATGGTTTACGCTGCAGGTCTTAGGCCGCTCTGGTGAAGAGGCATCTGTGGCCCCAATGTCTCTTCCATGCTTTACACTGCAGGCATCAGCCTCCTCTGGTAATAGACACGTAAGTCTATTTTCTCTGCCACCATGCTTTATACTGCAGGCATCAGCCTTCTCTGGTGAAATGGCACCTGTGGACACATAAGGGTACATTCACACGGGCGGATTACCTGTGGAATTTCCGCAGCATATTTGCTGCGGAAAATCCACAGCGGATTTTGCTACCATCGACTTGAATGGGTCATCAGAAAATCTGCAATGAAGGCAGTTTTGCAGATTTTCCTTCGGACCCATTGAATTCAATGGTAGCAGATTATCTGCTGCGGATTTTCAGCAGCAATAACGCTGCGGAAATTCTGCAGGTAATCCGCACCCTAAGGCTATTTTCCCCACCACCATGCTTTACACTGCAGGTACCATTCTTCTCTGGTGAAATGGTATCTGTTTATACATAAGGCACTATGGGGGAGATTTATCAAAACTTGTCCAGGGGGGAAAGTTGCTGAGTTGCCCATAGCAACCAATCAGATCGCTTCTTTCATTATTGTAAAGGCCTCTGAAAAATGAAAGCAGCGATCTGATTGGTTGCTATGGGCAACTCAGCATCTTTTCCTTTGCACAGGTTTTGATAAATCTCCCCCAAGGCTATTTTCTGCACCGCCATGCTTTAGGGCGCATTCACACCACGTTTTTGCAATACAGTTCCCGCATCAGTTTTTGGATGAAAAACAGATTCCTCAAAACCGGACTAAACTGTATCAAAACGTGTGTACAAATTTTAACCCAAGATACGGTTTTAAAAAAAAAATGATGTCCGGATGCATCTGTTTTTTAAGAAAGAAAAACATAAGTTTTTAACTTTTCACTCCATTATGAATAAAGTTTCACTTGTTTGATTGAAATTCCAAGAAAAGAAACTGTGCAAAGTCAAAAACCGAATGGTGAAAGCCGAATAGAACCGTACGCACATACAGTTCTGTACGGTTCCCATTGACTCCCATGTTAAAAAAAAAAAAAAAAAAAAATACATATACGGTTTTTTACCCGGACCAAAAACCGTGGTAGACTACAGTTTTGGGTACGGGAAAAAAAACGACAAAACCCGTACAGGACGCAAAACAGACACAACCTGATGTATCTTTTGGCGTACGGTTTTCAATGGAGAGTCAGTGCAGACGGTTTACAATACGGTTCCGTACGGTTTTCACATAGAAAACGTATACGGGAACTGTACTGCAAAAACGTGGGGAGATTTATCAAAACCTGTCCAGAGGAAAAGTTGCCGAGTTGCCCATAGCAACCAATCAGATCGCTTCTTTCACTTTTGAAAATGCCTCTGGAAAATGAAAGCAGCGATCTGATTGGTTGCTATGGGCAACTGGGCAACTTTTCTTCTGGACAGGTTTTGATAAATCTCCCCCTATGGCTATTTTCCCCACCGCCATGCTTTACGCTGCAGGTATCTAGTTCGTTAAATAACATTAGATAAAGATAAGGAGCGGTCATGTGACCGGCAGCGCACTTTGTTGTAATGCAGTGATTTCAGACCTCTTGATGTTAGATAACCTGCAGCCACAAGATGATGATGATGGCATCGGCAGGGACCGGAGCGTAACGTGCGTCACCTCTGTGGGCACCCGTGAGATGTGCGGGGTCACTTTAAGGCGATAGAAGGGGAGGCGGTTTGGGATTCCCCATTGGAGTCGTCATGTGCGTAAAAATCTAAGAATTTCCTAAATCCTCAATTTAAATATAGAAATTGCTTAGAAGTAGAAGAGGAAGTGCTGCCTGTGGCCGGAGAGGAGACAGGGCCCAGCTGTCAGCGCTGGCGCCGATTAACCCTTTCTACCGGCAAAATTGGAAAACCTCGTATCTGAGGGTATGTTGCAATGTATCGGTGTGGGTCAGATGTCATGTGGTTCCCTATTTACACTGGCTGTGTCTATTTCTAAAAGTGCAGATTTTAATGGCGAGTTTCCCGCTGCGAGTTTGGGCCGCGGCGGAACTTCCGCCGCGGCCCAGACTCGCGGCAGGAAACTTGCCATTAAACGTAATACAGATAGAAAAATGCACATGTAATAAGCTTGAGTATGAAACCGACCTAATACACAGCATTGCATCTGACACTTTTCACTTTTTTTTCCCCCTGCACTGTGGATGTTTACGCTAAATTCCCAAGGTTCACTTACTTTTTCTCCCTGCACTGTGGATGTTTATATAATAGGTAAAGCCTCTGTGACCTCACATCTCATCTTTGTAATGGAAAAATCTTTTACCTATTATGTATTGGTGGACATCATTAACAGAGGGATCACTTACTTTTTCTCCCTGCACTGTGGATGTTTATATAATAGGTAAAGCCTCTGTGACCTCACATCCCATCTTTTGTAATGGAAAAATCTTTTATTATTAAACATTAGCGAAGTCACGTAGTTTTTTTTTTTTGTTTTTTTTTTTACCTTCCTGCACTGTGGATGTTTACACAATGTACTTAACCCTTTCAGCACACTTCCCGTTTTCATTTTTTTCGTTTTTTCCTCCTCACATTTGAAAATCCATAACTCTTTTATTTTTCCACCCATAGAACCATAGGAGGGCTTGTTTTTTCCAGGACCAATTGTACTTTGCAATGACATATTTTATTTTACTATAAAGTATATGGGGAAGCAACAAAAAAAAATTTCCTCAGAAAAAAACGCAATATTGAAATTTTTGGGGATTTCGTTTTTTTTTTTGCAATGCACATTTTGGACATTAAAAAAGGACACATTATTTTTATTCTCTGGGTCCATTCAATTAAAATGGTTCCCATGATTACACACTTGTCTATTATTGTACGGTTTTGAAAAACAGCCAATTATTATTATTTTTTTTTACAAAATTAGTATGCTAAAAATTGTCCTCTTCTAACCCCTATAACACTTTTATTTTTTCGTATCTGTTCTTATCTCTACCATTTTTGTTTTTGATGGGACTTTTTAATTGCTTTTAATAATTATTTTTCTGACTTATGATTTGACCAAAAATCTGCATTTTTGGAATTTTTTTTTCTTTACATTTACGCTGTTCGCCGTGCGGGATAATAAATCATATATTTTAGTAGTTCGGACATTTTCACACATGGCAATACCAAATATGTTGTTCTATTTTTATTTATTTATTTTTATTATATTCATAAGTTGAATTTTATTATATATATGTGTGTGTGTATATATCTATCTATATATATATATATATCTATATATATAGATTGCTATTAGTAGTTCCTTATAAAGACTTCAAAAGTATTAAATAAAAACAGCAAAAAAATGTGTGTGTGTGTATATATATATATATATATATATATATATATATATTTATTTATAAATATCTTTTTCTTTTTTCTTTTATATTTTTTAATTCCTTTTATAAGGGACTATTAATAGCAAACATTAATAGTCGGCTCGGCAGTTGATATCTTATCCTGCATAAATTAGTTCAGCTTTCCGGTGCTCCGGTGGGCTGGAAAAGGTGGATGCAGTCCTAGGAGACTCTTTCCTAGGGCTGTATCCACCTTTTCCAGCCCACCGGAGCACCTGAAAGCTGAAGTCATTTATGCAGGATAAGTCATCAACTGCCGAGCCGAGAAGTTCGTGACAAATCGAATTTACTGTAAGTTCGCTCATCTCTAATGATCAGCATGATGTCAGGACCTGCCATTCATGAAGTGACACAGTTCATGACGCATGTCATGGTGCGCTAAGTCCTGGGGCACCATAACATGCATTTACGTCACGGGTCCTATAGGGGGTTAATAAAAATTCATGAACCCGTATGTGTTTTTAGTTTAGTTGTATTGTTCTCTAATTCACCAATATAGAGAACAGTGTTTTCTAAACAGTATGCCTCCAGCTGTTGCAAAACTACGACTCCCACCATGCTGAAGACATGGTGGGAGTTGTAGTTTTGCAACAGCTGGAGACACACTGTGGAAAACACTGATATAGAAACTTAATCAGACCACATTTTAAATTTTATTTAGAGATTCAGGGAATTCCCAAGGGTTTACTTACCTTTTCCCCCTGCACTATGGATGTTTACTCACTAAGTTGAAAATAGTACAATCGTTTGTGTGTTATGTTTAGTTACACTGAGGGACATATTAAAAACTTTTCTCACCACTTTTAACCGTGTTACGTGCCAAAATTTCAAAGGAGTTTACACCAAAAAGAACAAAAGTTTGCGCGATTCACTGCAGTTTTGGAAAAGTGCATGTGTGTCGGATTCCTGGCCTTTGTAATGGTGAGAAAATTTTAGAAATTGTGATTTTTTTTCCTTTTGATTATTTCTATTATATATATTGCATTTTAAACTTGACATTGCAAAATACCCGTATAAGTATTTTCAGACTATATTTATATATTTTTAAATGGGGTCCAAACGTACCATCCAGGCTTTGTACTGACGACATGTTTGGCTTTGCTGCTTTGCGGTATTGCGCATGTTTTTACTGGTATAGATGGTGCACTCGTAGTAGATGATACAATAGTTGTAGATGGTGCACTGAATGTAGATCAGGGGTATCAAACTCGCGGCCCGCAGAACGAAATTTTGCGGCCCGCTGCGCAGTGGTGTAGCGGGGGGGGTATACTCTAGCATTGTGGAGCAGAAGCTGTAAGCTCCCGCGCCTCCATTCACTGACCTTCCTCACACAGCATGAGTACACAGCGTGTGAGCCGCATGGACGTATGGGGCGCATGATGGGGGCATTATATGTGAGGGGCACATGATGGCGCATTATATGTGAGGGGAGCATGATGGGGACATTATATGTCAGGGGGCGCATGATGGGGGCATTATATGTGAGGGGGCATGATGGGGGCATTATATGTGAGGGGCCCATGATGGGGCATTATATGTGAGGGGCGCATGATGGGGGCATTATATGTGAGGGGCGCATGATGGGGACATTATATGTGAGGGGCGCATGATGGGGGCATTATATGTGAGGGGGCATGATGGGGCATTATATGTGAGGGGCGCATGATGGGGGCATTATATGTGAGGGGCCCATGATGGGGGCATTATATGTGAGGGGCGCATGATGGGGGCATTATATGTGAGGGGCGCATGATGGGGGCATTATATGTCAGGGGGCGCATGATGGGGGCATTATATGTCAGGGGGCGCATGATGGGGGCATTATATGTGAGGGGCGCATGATGGGGTCATTATATGTGAGGGGGCATGATGGGGCATTATATGTGAGGGGCGCATGATGGGGGCATTATATGTGAGGGGCGTATGATGGGGGCATTATATGTGAGGGGAGCATGATGGGGGTATTATATGTGAGGGGCGTATGATGGGGCATTATATGTGAGGGGCGCATGATGGGGGCATTATATGTGAGGGGCGCATGATGGGGGTATTATATGTGAGGGGCGCATGATGGGGGCATTATATGTGAGGGGCACATGATGGGGGCATTATATGTGAGGGGCGCATGATGGGGGCATTATATGTGAGGGGCGCATGATGGGGGCATTATATGTGAGGGGCGCATGATGGGGGTATTATATGTGAGGGGCGCATGATGGGGGCATTATATGTGAGGGGCGCATGATGGAGGCATTATATGTGAGGGGCGCATGATGGGGGCATTATATGTGAGGGGCGCATGATGGGGCATTATATGTGAGGGGCGCATGATGGGGGCATTATATGTGAGGGGCGCATGATGGGGCATTATATGTGAGGGGAGGATGATGGGGGCATTATATGTGAGGGGCGCATGATGGGGTCATTATATGTGAGGGGCGCATGATGGGGCATTATATGTGAGGGCGCATGATGGGGCATTATATGTGAGGGGGGCATGATGGGGCATTATATGTGAGGGGCGCATGATGGGGACATTATATGTGAGGGGCGCATGATGGGGCATTATATGTGAGGGGCGCATGATGGAGGCATTATATGTGAGGGGCGCATGATGGGGCATTATACGTGAGGGGAGCATGATGGGGGCATTATACGTGAGGGGCGCATGATGGGGGCATTATACGTGAGGGGCGCATGATGGGGGTATTATATGTGAGGGGAGAATGATGGGGGTATTATATGTGAGGGGCGCATGATGGGGGTATTATATGTGAGGGGAGCATGATGGGGGCATTATATGTGAGGGGCGCATGATGGGGCATTATATGTGAGGGGCGCATGATGGAGGCATTATATGTGAGGGTGCATGATGGGGCATTATATGTGAGGAGGCATGATGGGGGCATTATATGTGAGGGGTGCATGATGGGGGCATTATATGTGAGGGGGGCATGATGGGGGTATTATATGTGAGGGGAGCATGATGGGGGTATTATATGTGAGGGGCGCATGATGGGGGCATTATATGTGAGGGGCGCATGATGGGGGCATTATATGTGAGGGGCGCATGATGGGGGCATTATATGTGAGGGGAGCATGATGGGGGCATTATATGTGAGGGGCACATGATGGGGGCATTATATGTGAGGGGAGCATGATGGGGGTATTATATGTGAGGGGCGCATGATGGGGGCATTATATGTGAGGGGCGCATGATGGGGACATTATATGTGAGGGGCGCATGATGGGGACATTATATGTGAGGGCGCATGATGGGGGCATTATATGTGAGGGGCGCATGAAGGGGGCATTATATGTGAGGGGCGCATGATGGGGACATTATATGTGAGGGGCGCATGATGGGGGGCATTATATGTGAGGGGTGCATGATGGGGGCATTATATGTGAGGGCGCATGATGGGGGGCATTATATGTGAGGGGTGCATGATGGGGGCATTATATGTGAGGGGCGCATGATGAGGACATTATATGTGAGGGGGCATGATGGGGGCATTATATGTGAGGGGAGCATGATGGGGACATTATATGTGAGGGGAGCATGATGGGGACATTATATGTGAGGGGAGCATGATGGGGGTATTATATGTGAGGGGCGCATGATGGGGGCATTATATGTGAGGGGCGCATGATGGGGGCATTATATGTGAGGGGCGCATGATGGGGGCATTATATGTGAGGAGCGCATGATGGGGGCATTATATGTGAGGGCGCATGATGGGGGCATTACATGTGAGGGGCGCATGATGGGGGTATTACATGTGAGGGGCGCATGATGGGGGTATTACATGTGAGGGGCGCATGATGGGGGCATTACATGTGAGGGGCGCATGATGGGGGCATTATATGTGAGGGGCGCATGATGGGGGCATTATATGTGAGGGGCGCATGATGGGGGTATTACATGTGAGGGGCGCATGATGGGGGCATTACATGTGAGGGGCGCATGATGGGGGCATTACATGTGAGGGGCGCATGATGGGGGCATTATATGTGAGGGGCGCATGATGGGGGTATTATATGTGAGGGGCGCATGATGGGGGCATTATATGTGAGGGGCACATGATGGGGGCATTATATGTGAGGGGCGCATGATGGGGGCATTATATGTGAGGGGCGCATGATGGGGGCATTATATGTGAGGGGCGCATGATGGGGGTATTATATGTGAGGGGCGCATGATGGGGGCATTATATGTGAGGGGCGCATGATGGGGTCATTATATGTGAGGGGCGCATGATGGGGCATTATATGTGAGGGGCGCATGATGGGGGCATTATATGTGAGGGGCGCATGATGGGGTCATTATATGTGAGGGGCGCATGATGGGGCATTATATGTGAGGGGCGCATGATGGGGGCATTATATGTGAGGGGCGCATGATGGGGCATTATATGTGAGGGGAGGATGATGGGGGCATTATATGTGAGGGGAGGATGATGGGGGCATTATATGTGAGGGGCGCATGATGGGGTCATTATATGTGAGGGGCGCATGATGGGGCATTATATGTGAGGGCGCATGATGGGGCATTATATGTGAGGGGGGCATGATGGGGCATTATATGTGAGGGGCGCATGATGGGGACATTATATGTGAGGGGCGCATGATGGGGCATTATATGTGAGGGGCGCATGATGGAAGCATTATATGTGAGGGGCGCATGATGGGGCATTATATGTGAGGGGAGCATGATGGGGGCATTATATGTGAGGGGCGCATGATGGGGGTATTATATGTGAGGGGAGCATGATGGGGGTATTATATGTGAGGGGCGCATGATGGGGGTATTATATGTGAGGGGCGCATGATGGGGGCATTATATGTGAGGGGCGCATGATGGGGCATTATATGTGAGGGGCGCATGATGGAGGCATTATATGTGAGGGTGCATGATGGGGCATTATACGTGAGGGGCGCATGATGGGGGTATTATATGTGAGGGGAGCATGATGGGGGTATTATATGTGAGGGGCGCATGATGGGGGTATTATATGTGAGGGGAGCATGATGGGGGCATTATATGTGAGGGGCGCATGATGGGGCATTATATGTGAGGGGCGCATGATGGAGGCATTATATGTGAGGGTGCATGATGGGGCATTATATGTGAGGAGGCATGATGGGGGCATTATATGTGAGGGGAGCATGATGGGGGCATTATATGTGAGGGGCGCATGATGGGGGCATTATATGTGAGGGGCACATGATGGGGGCATTATATGTGAGGGGAGCATGATGGGGGCATTATATGTGAGGGGCGCATGATGGGGGCATTATATGTGAGGGGCGCATGATGGGGACATTATATGTGAGGGGCGCATGATGGGGACATTATATGTGAGGGCGCATGATGGGGGCATTATATGTGAGGGGCGCATGAAGGGGGCATTATATGTGAGGGGCGCATGATGGGGACATTATATGTGAGGGGCGCATGATGGGGGCATTATATGTGAGGGGTGCATGATGAGGACATTATATGTGAGGGGCATGATGGGGGCATTATATGTGAGGGGAGCATGATGGGGACATTATATGTGAGGGGAGCATGATGGGGACATTATATGTGAGGGGAGCATGATGGGGGTATTATATGTGAGGGGCGCATGATGGGGGCATTATATGTGAGGGGCGCATGATGGGGGCATTATATGTGAGGGGCGCATGATGGGGGCATTATATGTGAGGAGCGCATGATGGGGGCATTATATGTGAGGGCGCATGATGGGGGCATTATATGTGAGGGGCGCATGATGGGGGTATTACATGTGAGGGGCGCATGATGGGGGTATTACATGTGAGGGGCGCATGATGGGGGCATTACATGTGAGGGGCGCATGATGGGGGCATTATATGTGAGGGGCGCATGATGGGGGTATTATATGTGAGGGGGCGCATGATGGGGGCATTACATGTGAGGAGCGCATGATGGGGGTATTACATGTGAGGGGCGCATGATGGGGGCATTACATGTGAGGGGCGCATGATGGGGGAATTATAGGTGAGGGGCGCATGATGGGGGTATTATAGGTGAGGGGCGCATGATGGGGGCATTATATGTGAGGGGCGCATGATGGGGGCATTACATGTGAGGGGCGCATGATGGGGCATTACATGCGAGGGGCGCATGATGGGGGCATTATATGCGAGGGGCGCATGATGGGGGCATTATATGTGAGGAGCGCATGATGGGGGTATTACATGTGAGGGGCGCATGATGGGGCATTACATGCGAGGGGCGCATGATGGGGGCATTATATGCGAGGGGCGCATGATGGGGGCATTATATGTGAGGAGCGCATGATGGGGGCATTATATGCGAGGGGCGCATGATGGGGGCATTATATGTGAGGGGCACATGATGGGGGCATTATATGTGAGGGGAGCATGATGGGGGCATTATATATGCGAGGGGCGCATGATGGGGGCATTATATGTGAGGGGAGCATGATGGGGGCATTATATATGCGAGGGGCGCATGATGGGGGCATTATATGTGAGGGGCACATGATGGGGGCATTATATGTGAGGGGAGCATGATGGGGGCATTATATGCGAGGAGCGCATGATGGGGTCATTATATGTGAGGAGCACATGATGGGGGCATTATATGTGAGGGGCGCATGATGGGGGCATTATATATGCGAGGGGCGCATGATGGGGGCATTATATATGCGAGGGGCGCATGATGGGGGGCATTATATGCGAGGAGCACATGATGGGGGCATTATATATGCGAGGGGCGCATGATGGGGGCATTTTATATGCGAGGGGCACATGATGGGGTTGAAAACCAGCCCTGGAAATAATTGTAGACCAGCCCCACAGCATCGCGTCAGCCATCGGTAGCCACGCCTAGATTTATCCCTTTACAGTACACTAATATATGTTTTTTTATTTCCTCAATATATATTTCGAAGAAATAAATTGCTACTGTATTTCACTATGCTGAAGCAATTTATATATGTGTCAGTTTTCCATGCATTATAATACTGTATATGTCTGTATAAGTCATACATTTACCAAGTAACAATAGTATGGGAGGAAAGGAAATATTACCATCACACTGTAACTGACCAAATCCTCTATACATAGACTGATATTACCAATAATGGCGCTATAAAAGGAGGAGTATTATTACCATACATAGTACCATCATATGGTTACTGACCAAATCCTGTATACTGACCAATATTACCAATAATACCAGTATGAAAAGGAGAAATATTATCACCATACATATTACCATCACACTGTAACTGACCAAATCCTCTATACATAGACTGATATTACCAATAATGGCGCTATAAAAGGAGGAATATTATCACCATACATAGTACCATCATACTGTTACTGACCAAATCCTGTATACTGACCAATATTACCAATAATACCAGTATGAAAAGGAGAAATATTATCACCATACATATTACCATCATACTGTTACTGACCAAATCCTGTATACTGACAAATATTACCAATAATACCAGTATACAGGGAGGAATATTATCACCATTTATATTACCATCATACTGTTACTGACCAAATCCTGTATACCAGTGTTTCCCAACCTTTTTCGGGTCGGGGCACCCCTCCGGGAAAAAAAAATTTCACGGGGCACCCTGACCGAAGTTGACGAGCAAAAAAAAATAAAAATAATAATAATTTTAAAAAAAAGCAGCAATGCACACAAATTCCAATATCTATTTATCAGTGGGTATGTAGTTTAAAGTGCTGCTTTATACTGCAACTCACATGTGACATCTTCTCTGATCAGCGTCGTTCATCTGGTCTGGACCGTCCTGATAATTTCTTCCAGCCACAACTCTTCACCATTAAACCTGCAAAACAAATCTATTAGGATCTGCACTTTACCAGAATTTTACAAGTGAAGAGGAATACAGGGGCGTATAGGTGTAAAGGGGTAACAGAGGGGGTGTACATGGGAGACAGGTGTGTAGAGGAGTATATGGGAGTGACAGAGGGGTGTAGGGGGTGATAGAGGGGTTTACAGTGGTGGCAGAGGGGTGTAGAAGAGTGGTAGAGGGGTTTAGAGGAGATTACATGGGTGGCAGAGGGGTATAAAGGGGTGTACATCGGTGACAGAGGGGTGTAGAGGAGTGTACATGGGTGACAGAGGGGTTTAGAGGAGATTACATGGGTGACAGAGAGGTGTAAAGGGGTGTACATGGGTGGCAGAGGGGTGTAGAGGAGTGTACATGGGTGACAGAGGGGTGTAGAGGAGTGTACATGGGTGGCAGAGGGGTGTAGAGGAGTGTACATGGGTGACAGAGGGGTGTAGAGGAGTGTACATGGGTGACAGAGGGGTTTAGAGGAGATTACATGGGTGGCAGAGGGGTGTAAAGGGGTGTACATGGGTGGCAGAGGGGTGTAGAGGAGTGTACATGGGTGACAGAGGGGTGTACATGGGTGACAGAGGGGTGTAAAAGGGTGTACATGGGTGACAGAGGGGTGTAAAGGGGTGTACATGGGTGACAGAGGGGTGTAGAGGAGTTTACATGGGTGACAGAAGGGTTTAGAGGAGATTACATGGGTGGCAGAGGGGTGTAAAGGGGTGTACATGGGTGACAGAGGGGTGTAGAGGAGTGTGCATGGGTGGCAGAGGGGTGTAGAAGAGTGTACATGGGTGACAGGGGTGACGGGTGGACAGGAGTGACAAGGTGATAACGGATTACACAGGGGTGTACATGGGTGGCAGAGGGGTGATAGAGGAGTGTACATGGGTGACGGGGCGTCAGGGGTGACGGGTGGACAGGAGTGACAAGGTGATAACGGATTACACAGGAGTGTACATGGGTGGCAGAGGGGTGTACATGGGTGACAGGGGTGATAGAAGAGTATACATGGGTGACAGAGGGGTGTAGAGGGGTGTACATGGGTGACAGAGGGGTGATAGAAGAGTGTACATGGGTGACAGAGGGGTGTAGAGGAGTGTACATGGGTGGCAGAGGGGTGTACATGGGTGACAGAGGGGTATAGAGGAGTGTACATGGGTGACAGAGGGGTATAGAGGAGTGTACATGGGTGACAGAGGGGTATAGAGGAGTGTACATGGGTGACAGAGGGTGTAGAGCAGTGTACATGGGTGACAGAGGGGTGTAGAGGAGTGTACATGGGTGACAGAGGGGTGTAGAGGAGTGTACATGGGTGACAGAGGGTGTAGAGCAGTGTACATGGGTGACGGTTGGACAGGAGTGACAAGGTGATAACGTGTTACACAGGGGTGTACAGGGGTGATAGAGGAGTGTACATGGGTGACAGAGGGGTGTAGAGGGGTGTACATGGGTGACAGAGGGGCGTAGAAGACCGTACATGGGTGAGAGGGGGGCGTCGGGGGTGACGGGTGGACAGGAGTGACAAGGTGGTAACAGGGGTGACAAAGGGACAGAGGGGTATACATGGGTGACAAGTATGTGGTCAGAGGGGTGGACAATGGGGGGTGAAAATGGGTGACACGAGGATGGACAGGGATGACAGAGGGGTGGACAAGGGTGACAAAGAAGGGTGGACTGGGGTGACAGAGGGGTGAATGGGGGGGGTGGACATAGGTGACAGGTGTAGACTGGGGGATGGTCAGAGGGATGGACAGGGGGGGTGAACATGGGTGACAGGGGGATGGACAGTGGTGACAGGGGGATGGCCAAGGTGGACATGGATGACAGGAGGGTGGACACGGGAGATATGGGGGTAAACAGGGATGACAGAAGGGTGAACAAGGGGAAAGAGGGGGGACAGGGGTGAATAGGGGGGTTGACATGGGTGACAGGGGGTAGACTGGGGGGGGTGAACATCATTCATGTCCACCTTGTCCACCCCCTGTCCATCCCTGTCACCCGACAGGGATGGACAGGGGGTGGACAAGGTGGACATGAATGACAGGAGGATAGATATGGGTGAGGGAGGGGGGTGATGGACATGGGTGAGGGAGGGGGGTGATGGACATGGGTGAGGGAGGGGGGTGATGGACATGGGTGAGGGAGGGGGGTGATGGACATGGGTGAGGGAGGGGGGGATGGACATGGGTGAGGGAGGGGTGGGAGGATGGACATGGGTGAGGGAGGGGGGGAGGATGGACATGGGTGAGGGAGGGGGGGGGGATGGACATGGGTGAGGGAGGGGGGGGGGGGTGGACATGGGTGAGGGAGGGGGGGGGGGTGGACATGGGTGAGGGAGGGGGGGGGGGGGGTGGACATGGGTGAGGGAGGGGGATGGATATGGTACAGTACCTTAAGCAACCATTTTTCTTCCCCTCTCCGGCAGGGCACCGGCAAGGCAATCATTCACTGCGCCGGCCTGGCGCAGCTTCCGCACACTTCCCCTCTCTGGCAGGGAACTCACTGGGCCGCAGGAGGGAGGGGGACGCTGGGGCATGGGTCACTACACCGGCCCGGCGCAGCTTCCCCATACTTCCCCTCTCTGGGCCGCAGGGGGGAGGGGGAAGCTAAGGGAGGCTGGGGGACGTAGGGGTACGCTGAGGCCTAGTACAGCAGCCCCTGATCATGTGACTCCGACTCCTCCATGTGACTGATCACACGACGGTGACATCATCGCAGGTCCTGTTACGGCGCACACAAACTTCCCTCCCCCTGCGGCTCCGGGGAGGCAAATTAAAAAAAATAAAAATAGATCACGATTGGGAATCACTGCGCTCTGGATGCGCAGGTACTGGGGTGAGTGGCGGGAGCCTACAGCTCATAGCTCCGCCTCTCTGTGGCCGCTTCACACAAGGTCCTGACTTAGTGTCAACACCTTGTGTGAGTGAGCAGCCACTGTGTGTGCACACGGGTCGGTGTAGTGCAGAAAACCGACTCCTGACGGCCCACTGTGCGGTCAGCCTACTGGGAATATTCCTGGTATCCCGCTAGGCCAGTCCGGCCCTGCGCATGATGGGGGCATTATATGTGAGGGGAGCATGTGGCCCAGCCTCTACCTCCAGTGGTCCCCAGATTGAGTTTGAGACCCCTGATGTAGATGGTCACTGGTTGTGATTTCTTAATAGGTTTCAGCTAAAAATTGGTTTTGCATACATTTTTAAGCCTTTCTGTCATATGAGTGAATTCACTGTTTCTAATATCACCTCCTTGAGCCGTGTGTGAACTATGAACCTGTGTGAGAACAATTCAATAATAGTATAATGTCTGTTTATTTGTTTTTGTGTTTTTATGTCTTGGGGTCTGTTCAGACATTGGTTTTTATGTCTGAGCAGTTTCTGTGTGATTTCTTCCCTGGCTTGGAAGAGTTAATGCTCTGAACCAATTGCTACTCGGGTGTGGCTATTTAAACCCTAGCCTTGCTGCACTCTAGTTGCTGGTGATTTGTGCAAATTCTGACCGTGTCTGTTTTAACATGCACCTTGTATTTATATTGTGATATTTCTGAGTTTTTACCATGGTTTATAGTCCTGTTTATTATAGATTTTAGTCTGTGGTACATTTGTCACTTTTGAGCATTATGTATGTCCGTTCCGCTTTAGCCTTGTATCTTAGTCTGTGTTCACACTTTGAGTCTCGTTTGTATAATTCCGGTTGTGGTATCCTGGTTCCTCCATGTTGTTGGAGTTTGGTTCTCAGTCTGGTGTTCTGCATATTATACAGTGATCCCTCAACATACGATGGTAATTTGTTCCAAATGAACCATCGTTACTTGAATCCATCATATGTTGAGGGATCCGTGCAATAATAATATAGACCGTTATACTCACGTGTCCCCGCCGCTCCGGACCGTCACCGCTGCCCTGGATTGTCGCTTTCCATCGCCGTCATCACGTCGCTGCGCACACCGCTCCTATTGGATGACGTGACGACAAGATGACTACAAAGGAGAGCGAAAACCATGCAGCCGAGCCCGAAGAGGACTGTCCGGAACGTCGGGGACAGGTGAGTAACACTCACCGGACCACACATGGCACATTGCATGGCTATCCAGCGGCAGCTGAAGTAGTCTGCGCTCCCGGATAGCCGTTTATGCGATGCGGGCCATGGTAGGTCGGGGGGTGGGGGAGATGGGGGGTCACTGTGTTTGTTTCCTTCTAGGTCAGTATCCTGATCACATGGGTGCCCGCTGGCTAGAAGTCTATCTGGAGTTATTCGGGGACATTTATCATAGTTGCTTTGGTGAGCGAGTTCCAGAACACCACTTTGTAACCCCACCTCCTCTCCTCTGTAAAACATGTGTGAGATATAGATATATATATATATAATTTTTTTTTTTTTAACCCCTTTAGGACACAGGGTTTTTTATTTTTGAAATTTCTTTTTTTTTTTTTCTCCTCACCTTCTTAAAATCCTAACGCTTTCAATTTTCCACCTTACATATAAAGCCTTGTCTTTTGCACCACCAACTTTACTCTATGACATCAATAATTTCAGCACAAGATCTATGGCGAAACAAAAAAAAATTTGTGGGGCAAAAATGGAAGCGCCATTTTGTGACTTTTAGGACCTGCCATCTCTACCCAGTGCACTTTTCGGTAAAAATGACACATTCTATGTATTCAGTAGGTCCATACAGTTGACCTTATATAAATCGTAGGCTTCTTTCACACTGCCGTTGTGACACAGCAGTGTTTCATGCGTGGGGGAACCCAGGGAGAATAGCAGGAGGAAAAATACATCATGCAACGGCGCCCTACAGACCCCCTAATAGTGAATGGCATTGGTTTGGCCCATTGTTTCCCATTGTGCCCCGTCAAAAAAATGTTAAGGCACAAAAAATAAAAAGTGGCTGACGGACGTTTGCGACAGTGTGAAAGGGGTCTTATATAGGTTTGATTATGTTTTAATAAAAAAAAAAAAAAAAATATATATAACTATTTATATAAAAATTAACACATTTAAAATTGTCCTCTTCTGACCCCTCAAACTTTTTTTTTTCTGTATACGGGGATGTGTGAGGCCTCATTTTTTCATCATGGGAATTGTAGTTTAGAAACAGCGAGACTCCAGCTGTTGCTAAATTACAACTTATACAATGATGGGGGTTGTAGTTCATCAACAGCTGGAGGCTCCCTGTTTGGAAACGCTGGTTTATGTGCCTTTTCCCTAAGGGAGGGCACCATAAATGTACTAACTAATTTTTTTTCTTATAATTTCAGATCTGTGTATGCAGAAGACTTCTTCAGAGTCGGTAGACTACGTCGATGACCACATGTTTTTAATTTTTTTTAATTTTATAGCAATAAAATGGTTAACGAGGGCTTGTGGGCGAGTGTTTTTGGAATAAAAATGTGTTTTTTTTAATTTTTTTATTTACTTTACAGGCTTAGTAGTGGAAGTTGTCTTATAGACGGATCCATTACTAAGCCGGGCTTAGCGTTAGCCCCCAAAACAGCTAGCGCTAACCCCCAATTACTACCCCGGTACCCACCGCCACAGTTGTCCAGGGAAGAGCCGGTACCAACAGGCCCGAAGCGTCAAAAATGGCACTCCTGGGCCTAGGCGGTAACAGGCTGGCATTATTTAGGCTGGGGAGGGCCAGTAACAATGGTGCTCGCCTACCCTGGTAACGTCAGGCTGTTGCTGCTTGGTTGGTATTGTGCTGAGAATGAAAATACAGGGAACCACACACATTTTGCATAAATAACACTCCCCCACAAGCCCTCGTTAACCATTTTATAAATTTTAAACAAAAAATATGCTGGTCATCGACGTAGTACACCGATTCCAAAGAAGTCCTCTGCATACACGGATCTGAAATGAGAAGAAAAAAACACAATTGGTTGGTACATTCATGGTGCCCTCCATTAGGGAAAATGCCCATAAACCATCTGCTCACTGGCCACCTGCCTGCACCTCCAAGCCGCCTGTTAACTGTTGCAAGACTACAACTCCCAGCAGTGAGGACATGCAGGGAATTGTAGTCGCAATGGCTAGCGGGCCAGTGGTAGTTGTGGGCGGGTGGCCAGGTTGCGGAGCAGGCCGTCTCCCAGGAATACGAAACTACACTGTAATTTTATATTTCCCAGGCGGTGCTGTGATTGGCCAGTTGGTCGGCCAATCATGGCACCGCCTGGGAAATATGAAATTACAGTGTATTTTAGTATTTCTGGGAGCCATCCGGCTCCGCTGCCCCGGCCCCTCATCTCTTTCCCTCCCCCCTTCCGGTCATGTCCCCCTCCGCTCATGTCAACCCCCAGACAAAGGAAACTACACTGTAATTTCATATTTCCCGGCCTGAGCTTTGATTGGCCGAGACCGACCAGCCAATCACAGCCCAGACTGGGAAATATAAAATTACAGTGTAGTGTCATATTTCTTGGAGCCTGCCCCAGTGGCAGGGGGGGGGGGGGGGGGTAGATGAGTGGCGGAGGAGAGATGGGTGTTGTCGGCGACTTCTTAAATTTACTCACCTACAGGAGTTTTCTACTCCAGGTCAGACTTTTTGAAGGGGGTTTGCGACTCATTGCTGTCTACTCCTTTTGTGGAGTGGGGTGTCCAGTTTGTTTCTGTTCTGTGTCCCAGTGTGAACAGTCTTCTATGTTCATGATCAGTTTGGTGTTTAGCATTCAGTTGTTCTGTTTATTCCCTGCGTTTCCTGGTTTCTGCTGTATACTCGTACCATGCCTAGTCTTGTGCATTTATTCATATTTGCCGTTTATCTGGATTCCAGTTTTTGAACAGTTTGTTAGTACACTGCATCCTGTTCTCTTTGTGAGTTTATATTCTGTCTGGTATATCTGGTTGGTTGGTAGTTTTACCGTTATGTTTCTCGCCTTTGACCAACTATGTATATTATTGCACTTTAGCTCAGGTAGGGACCGCCACCGTGGTTGTTGATCCACCATTTAGGGCGGATGGGCAAGTAGGCAGGGAGAGTGGTTGTTAGGGAAAGCTTAGGGCTCACTCTCCCTGTTCCCCTCAGTCGGTCATGACAAATATGTGTGATATGCACTGCAAAACCTTAATTTTGGGGTATTTTAAATGGGTGAAAAGATTGGCCAAAATCGCACAACATGGGAAAAAAAGGGGTGTGAAACCGAAACTTTACATACTTTCAATTCTGCACAAATGAGCTCTGATAATGTGGTGAGGAAGAAAACAAAATATTACTGTAACATATTAACATTACTCTGACATAAATTACACAGGTTTTTGAACATGTCCATGCCTTGTGTTTGTCTATATTGGTGAATTAGAGAGTTTATGTACTTTTTCTCTCTGCACTGTGGATGTTTACTCAATGCACTCACTAAAAGTCATGGTGGTCTCCAAACTGTGGACCTCCACATGTTGCAAAACTACAGTTGTAGTTTTGCAACAAACTGAGGTCCACAAGTTGGACACCTATGTCCTAGCGTGTATAATGAGAATGAAAAAAATAAGGTGTGAACTGCGCCTGAGCTGTACCATGTGCTCCCAGCTTCTTGTTATAAACAAGAATGTTTCCATTCACTGACAGAGAACGCAAAGAGATCTTAAAAAATGATGAGGAAATGACACAGAAGTTCTGACAAACTCTGCACATCTGTGTTGTGGTTTCTGCTATAAACAAATGATGCTGCGACGCGGCAGAGTGGGGCGATATGATGATTTCGGTCATGGGACAATGGCCTTAAAATGCTGTAGAACTTCTCTTTGTAGTGATTAGGAGTTAGGCCATGTTCACACTTCAGAATTTTCGCACAGAAAATCTAACATAACATGCCAACGCTAAGACCGCACGGGGATGCTCCGTCTCATAGACAGCTATGCATTCTGTGCGGAGTCCGCGAAAAGAATGAACAGTTTTTTCGGCGGACACGGAAATCAGAAACATCTGGCACGGAAATTCAGCCGTGTGCACAGCGCAGTAGAATCCCAATAAATGCACAATACAGAATTTACGAAAGAAGAAATTCAGTGCAGCAGCCCCCCATTTTCTTCAATGGGATTTTGCTGCCTGCTGTGCACAAAATGCCTGCCCAGAATTTTTCCAGTGGAAATTCTGTAGTGTGAATGTAGCCTGTACCATTAGAAAAATCCGCTGCAGAAAATCTGCCGCAAAACCGGCCCTTTAAATCGGAGAACACTTTTATGATACATATCGTGGGTGTTTCCCATTTTTTGGGGCGTTTGGTGTATGATCTCGGCTGCGTTCACTGCTGTCAGTATTCGTGATAAATGTCGCATTTTATTCCTTTGTCGGTTATTATTCCTGTCTCCGATGCTGCGACCTTCACTGACCTCTACGTCTCTTTGTCTTTTACAGATCCATGTTTGCAGTCACGATGAGAAGGTTATAAATTGCGCTTTTACCTGGCAATAAATGGAACTAAAAAAACAAATGGCCACAAGGGCGGATCCCACATAACTGGAAACGCTATGAATTGGTGACGCAAAGTGGCTGGAACGTAGCGAACCTGCGACCCTCATCGTAAATCCTCCACCATGAACACTGGAGAATTGGAGAGTTCCAGCTGAGACGCCCCCGAGGTCCATGAGCTGGAGTTAACCCCCTGCTCACCGGTGCAGGGGAAGATGCAGAATGACTCCAATGTTACAGACGGCTGTGAAGTGGACGGGCGCTTCCTGGATTACCTGTACGCCACCACCTACGCCGTCATCCTCATTCCGGGATTGATCGGGAACGTCCTGGCGCTGTGGGTGTTCTACGTGTACATGAAAGAGACCAAGCGCGCCGTGATCTTCATGATTAACCTCGCCATCGCAGACTTGCTGCAGGTGCTGTCGCTGCCCCTGCGGATATTTTATTACCTGCACAAGTCGTGGCCGTTCGGCCGCTTCCTCTGTATGTTCTGCTTCTACCTGAAATACGTAAACATGTACGCCAGCATCTTCTTCCTGGTCTGCATCAGCGTCCGCCGCTTTATGTACCTCATCTACCCGTTCAGGTTCACCGACAGGAAGCGGATGTTTGACATCTACGTCAGCGTGGCCGTCTGGATTGTGGTCTGCGTCGGCTGCCTCCCGTTTCCTCTTCTAAGGCTGGAGAACGGGACCAACAGCGGCAACGATGGGATATGCTTTGTGGATCTCCCCTTGAAGGACATTGGCGTCACAGGTTCCATCATGGCGGTGACGGTGGCCGAGCTCTTCGGCTTTGTCAGTCCGCTGGTCATTGTGCTGTTCTGCACCTGGAGGACGGTGACCTCGCTGCGGGAGCCGCACGCCGCCTCTCACGACCTCGGGGAGAAGAAGAAGGCGCTGAAGATGATCCTGACCTGCGCCGCCGTCTTCCTTATCTGCTTTGCTCCGTATCACTTGAGCTTCCCGTTAGATTTCCTGGCCAAGGCCAATAGGATCTCTTCGTGCTCGCAGCGGAGGGCCATCCTCACCCTGCACCCTGTCGCGCTGTGCCTGGCCAGTATGAACTGTTGCCTGGATCCCGTCATCTACTACTTCACCACCGATGAGTTCAAGAGGAGACTGTCCCGGCAGGACTTGGTGGACGGCACCGAGCTGCAGATTTTGTACAATAAAAACTTTATGGATCAAAGCATCTGCAGGTCAAGCTGACATCGCAAGGTCACATGATGTACAAAGTCGCCAGAAGTGGCGCCAGGATATGTGTCCCACCCTGTACATATTATTTTATGGACACATCAGCATGAGGCCGCCGCTACACCCGACAGACGCAAGGGCAGCGTGCGGCCTCCATCTGCAGCCAATGTTCTACATCAGTGGTCTCCAACCTGCGGACCTCCAGATGTTGCAAAACTACAACTCCCAGTATGCCCGGACAGCCAACGGCTGTCCGGGCATGCTGGGAGTTGTAGTTTTGCAGCATCTGGAGGTCTGCAGGTTGAAGACCACTGTTCTAGATCATTCTCCAGCAATTATCTTCAGTGACTCAGGTTTTACGCTTTTTGAGTGGAGTTATTGCTGCGGAAAGGAACTCATGGAGAATCAGGGGTTAATATTGGAATATTTCAAGTTACTGTCAGATCTGCACCAAAAAAGGATCGAAATTAGGGAATAAAGCGTAACCCCACCTCGGCCTGGACACTATGGGGGAGATCAAAATCTGTGAAGAGGAAGAGCAGTGCAGTTGCCCATAGCAACCAATCAAAGCACTTTCATTTTTAGTTGTCCATAGCAACCAATCAGATCACTTTCATTTTTAGTTGTCCATAGCAACCAATCAGTTCACTTTCATTTTTAGTTGTCCATAGCAACCAATCAGTTGTCTTTCATTTTTAGTTGTCCATAGCAACCAATCAGATCACTTCTTTCGTTTTTAATTGGCCTTGATAAAAATGAAAGTAGTGATCTGATTGGTTGTTATGGGCAACTGCACTTTGATAAATCTCCCCCTACGACTCCAGGAACATGTATCAACCACATGTAAGGACTTTGAGCTCCGATTTACTGTTTTCGTGATCTTTGCTTGCTGTCACTGAATGTGAACATTCATATTTACACCCAGAGCCTGAAAACCTCTTCCGAACTAATAATGTTCCCCGCTAAGGGTATGTTACAATGTATCAGTGTAAAACCAGAAAGCCAGCACTTTTGGTATTTAAAAAAAAAAAAATATATTATTATTATTTTTTTTTGCTTTGCTTTTATTGGGTGTTTTGGTTTTTCCCAACAGATTTTCCACTGAAACCGGCAAAGCAGATCAGAAACCCTACCAGGTGGCATGCCCTCTTTTTTATTATTTTTTTTTTACATGCCCTGAGATATTTACTTTGCTGCCGATTGGCCCTAATCGGTGCAGCTGCATTAACCCCTTAAGGACCGGAGGTTTTTCCGTTTTTGCATTTTCGTTTTTTGCTCCTTGCCTTTAAAAAATCATAACTCTTTCAAATTTACACCTAAAAATCCATATGATGGCTTATTTTTTGCGCCACCAATTCTACTTTGTAATGACGTCAGTCATTTTGCCCAAAAATCTATGGTGAAGCGGGAAAAAAAATCATTGTGCGACAAAATTGAAAAAAAAAACGCTGTTTTGTAACTTTTGGGGGCTTCCGTTTCTACGTAGTACATTTTTCGGTAAAAATGACACCTGATATGTATTCTGTAGGTCCATACGATTAAAATGATACCCTACTTATATAGGTTTGATTTTGTCGGACTTCTGGAAAAAATCATAACTACATGCAGGAAAATTAATACGTTTAAAATTGTCATCTTCTGACCCCTATAACTTTTTTATTTTTCCGTGTATGGGGCGGTATGAGGGCTCATTTTTTGCGCCGTGATCTGAAGTTTTTAACGGTACCATTTTTGCATTGATAGGACTTATTGATCACTTTTTATTCATTTTTAAATGATATAAAAAGTGACCAAAAATGCACTATTTTGGACTTTGGAATTTTTTTGCGCGCACGCCATTGACCGAGCGGTTTAATTAATGATAAATTTTTATAATTCGGACATTTCCGCACGCGGTGATACCACATATGTTTATTTTTATTTTTATTTACACTGTGTTTTTTTTTTATTGGAAAAGGGGGGTGATTCAAACTTTTAATAGGGGAGGAGTTAAATGATCTTTATTCACTTTTTTTTTCCACTTTTTTTTTGCAGTGTTATAGGTCCCATAGGGACCTATAACACTGCACACACTGATCATTGTTATCCCATAGGGACCTATAACACTGTACACACTGATCATTGTTATCCCATAGGGACCTATAACACTGCACACACTGATCTTCTATGTTGATCACTGGTTTCTCATAAGAAACCAGTGATCAACGATTCTGCCGCATGACTGCTCATGCCTGGATCTCAGGCACTGAGCAGTCATTCGGCGATCGGACAGCGAGGAGGCAGGAAGGGGCCCTCCCGCTGTCCTGTCAGCTGTTCGGGATGCCGCGATTAGCCGCGGCTATCCCGAACAGCCCGACTGAGCTAGCCGGGAACTTTCACTTTCACTTTTAGCCGCGCGGCTCAGCTTTGAGCGCGCGGCTAAAGGGTTAATATCGCGCGGCGCCGCGATCGGCGCTGCGCGCTATTAGAGGCGGGTCCCGGCTTCACTATGACGCTGGGCCCGCCATGATATGACGCGGGGTTACTGTGTAACCCCGCGTTATATCGGAAGAGCAGGACCAAGGGCGTACCGGTACGTCCTTGGTCCTTAAGGGGTTAAAGCGATCAGTTTTCAGGGATTTAAAGGGGTACTCCGCCCCTAGACATCTTATCTCCTATCCAAAGCATAGCGGATAAGATGTCTGATCACTGGGGTCCCGCTGCTGGGGACTCCTGCGATCTCTGTGCTACACCCGGCGTTCGTTTAGAGCGTCACATGCAGCGCTGGAGGCTCGTGACATCACAGCCGCGCCTGCTCGTGATGTCATGGCCACCCCCCCTCAATGCAAGTCTATGGGAGGGGGCGTGATGGCTGTCATGCCCCCTCCCATAGACTTGCATTGAGGGGGCATGCTTGTGACGTCACGAGTGGATGTGAACGTGATGTCAGGAGCCTCCAGCCCCCATCGCCAGTCATCCGGCCCGACACGGAGCTAAGTTCGATCCATGCACCGGATGTCTGGGGTGCCGCAGCAGAGATCGCTGGGGTCCCCAGCAGTGGGACCCTCAGAATCAAACATCTTATCCCCTATTGTTTGCATAGGGGATAAGATGTCTAGGGGCGGAGTACCCCTTTAAGGCATTTTTTGCCAAATACCGCACAGAGGTTTGTACCTCTCTCTCTCTTTCCCCTACCTTACTACTGCAACGCTATCTATATAATGCAGTGTTTCCCAATAAAAATAGTGAATAAAATGATTAAAAAAATAATATTAATAATAAAAAAATTATGATGATAATAATAATACTAATAGTAATAACAAATGTGAATTAACCATTTATCCCATGTATAAGTTTGAATCCTCCCCCCCCCCTTTACTTTTTTCTTTTTCTTTTTTTCTTTTTTTAATAAAATAATGTAAACAAAAGTAAACCTAAATACATGTGGTAAAAGTCTGAACTATTAAAATATAATGTAAAAAAAAAAACACATTGGTAGTGATGTAAATATTAAAAAATACTTATAATTCTAGAATTTCTGTTTTTTGGTCACTTTGTATAGCAGGAAAAAAAATAGCAATCAAAAAGTCCCAGCAAAGCAAACATGGTACTGATAAAAACTAAAAAATTACCCTCATACTTCCCCCTATATATATATATAAAAATAAAAGTTTGGAGGTCAGAAGAGGACAATTTTAAGCATACAATTTTTCATACCAAAATGTATTATTTTTTAAAAGTAGTAAAATAAAAGAAAACTTATATAATTGGATATCGTAATCGTATGGATGTACACAATAAAGATAATATAGTGTAATTTTAAGTGTACTGCATAGAAACGAAACCTCCCAGAAATTGAAAATTGCATTTTTTTTTAACTCAAATTCAAATTTTACTTTTTTTGGGGGGGGTTTCAAAATAGATTATGTGGGAAAATGAGAGATGCTAGTACAATTGGTAGCGCAAAATAAAATAAAATAAAAGCCTCATATGGGTGTGTGTGTGTGGGGGGGGGAGGGATCAAAAGCCTTTATGGCTATTAAAAGAGGTAAAAAGCGAAAACGGAAAAAAAATGTAATCGCTGCGTCCTTAATGGGTTAATGTTGCTGGCGTAGGGATTTCGGAAAAAAAACCTCCCTCCTGCCCTGGAAGTTGCGGTTTTACAACAGTCGGGAAGCAGTAAGGTGTTAGGGACCACCAGCCTTCACTGATACATTGTAACGTGTCCTTCAGCTGTGAGCAGGACTTGGCCGGGATACGTTTTCAGCCTATGGCAGTGTTTCCCAACCAGTGTGCCTCCAGCTGTTGCATAACTACAACTCCCAGTATGCCCGGACAGCCAAAGGCTGTCCGGGCATGCTGGGAGTTGTAGTTATGCAACAGCTGGAGGCACACTGGTTGGGAAACACTGGCTTATGGACACAAAGCTGACTTTGTTGTTGTCTATTCTCTTTGTTGCCCCTAGCAACCAGTCACAGCTCAGCTTTCACTTTTCATTTTGATGTGGTAAAATGAGAGCTGAGCTGTGATTGGTTGCTATGGGTGACAGAGAGAATCTCACTATAAGACAGGGCCAAAAACTATCCCCTGAGCGGGCCCAGGTACCGTGATGGATGGGGTCCGCCATTGTGTGAGGATATCACAATATTGCAGGTGACACCTCTGATCCCATTGTAGGATGCTTGTTACTATGAATGGCTCCTCCCCTGCTTTGAATGGCTCCTCCCCCGTGGAGCCACCAGAATACCTCTATGACTATACATTACAGGATGCCACAGGTGCGAGGCATCTACTCAGCTTTCCCAGAGATAGACCTGGAAATAACCAGGACCTGGGTAGATGGAAGGGTATATTTGTGTTTGGTTTATAGAAGGAAGCGCTGTGGTATGGGGGTGGGGGGAGATTGGATGATATACCCCCTCCCCTGCAACCGCAACACCTGAAAATGGCAGAACGATGGGGGTAATGAATATATACTAAGTCCAGAAGTGTCACCTGGGTATAAGGGGTAGGTATGAGGGATGTATTGCATGAGGCGTATAATGCATCCCTGGACGTAGAGTTGCCGCTTCGTTCTTGTTTCATCGCTGTGAAGGAGTCATATTTTGTATTTTCCCGAGGTGAAAGTCGGTTCTGTATTTATTTTTCTATTTTTTAAATAAACCGGACATTTACATTCTGTACGGATTACATCCTTATAATTTCACCAGCAGAATAGTGAGTGCAGCTCTGCAGTATAATACAGGATATAACTCAGGATCAGTACAGGATAAGTAATGTAATGTATGTATACAGTGACCTCACCAGCAGAATAGTGAGTACAGCTCTGCAGTATAATACAGGATATAACTCAGGATCAGTACAGGATAAGTAATGTAATGTATGTACACAGTGACCTCACCAGCAGAATAGTGAGTACAGCTCTGGAGTATAATACAGGATATAACTCAGGATCAGTACAGGATAAGTAATGTAATGTATGTATACAGTGACCTCACCAGCAGAATAGTGAGCGCAGCTCTGGAGTATAATACAGGATATAACTCAGGATCAGTACAGGATCAGTAATGTAATGTATGTACACAGTGACCTCACCAGCAGAATAGTGAGTACAGCTCTGGAGTATAATACAGGATATAACTCAGGATCAGTACAGGATCAGTAATGTAATGCATGTATACAGTGACCTCACCAGCAGAATAGTGAGTACAGCTCTGGAGTATAATACAGGATATAACTTATGATCAGTACAGGATAAGTAATGTATGTGCACAGTGACCTCACCAGCAGAATAGTGAGTGCAGCTCGGGAGTATAATACAGGATATAACTTATGATCAGTACAGGATAAGTAATGTAATGTATGTACACATTGACCTCACCAGCAGAATAGTGAGTGTAGCTCTGGAGTATAATACAGGATATAACTCAGGATCAGTACAGGATAAGTAATGTAATGTATGTACACAGTGACCTCACCAGCAGAATAGTGAGTACAGCTCGGGAGTATAATACAGGATATAACTTATGATCAGTACAGGATAAGTAATGTAATGTATGTACACAGTGACCTCACCAGCAGAATAGTGAGTGCAGCTCTGGAGTATAATACAGGATATAACTTATGATCAGTACAGGATAAGTAATGTAATGTATGTACACAGTGACGCCACCAGCAGAATAGTGAGTACAGCTCTGGAGTATAATACAGGATATAACTCAGGATCAGTACAGGATAAGTAATGTAATGTATGTACACATTGACCTCACCAGCAGAATAGTGAGTGTAGCTCTGGAGTATAATACAGGATAAGTAATGTAATGTATGTACACAGTGACCTCACCAGCAGAATAGTGAGTACAGCTCTGGAGTATAATACAGGATATAACTCAGGATCAGTACAGGATAAGTAATGTAATGTATGTACACAGTGACCTCACCAGCAGAATAGTGAGTACAGCTCTGGAGTATAATACAGGATATAACTCAGGATCAGTACAGGATAAGTAATGTAATGTATGTACACAGTGACCTCACCAGCAGAATAGTGAGTACAGCTCTGGAGTATAATACAGGATATAACTCAGGATCAGTACAGGATAAGTAATGTAATGTATGTACACAGTGACCTCACCAGCAGAATAGTGAGTACAGCTCTGGAGTATAATACAGGATATAACTCAGGATCAGTACAGGATAAGTAATGTAATGTATGTACACAATGACCTCAACAGCAGAATAGTGAGTACAGCTCTGGGGTATAATACAGGATATAACTCAGGATCAGTACAGGATAAGTAATGTAATGTATGTACACAGTGATCTCACCAGCAGAATAGTGAGTACAGCTCTGGAGTATAATACAGGATATAACTCAGGATCAGTACAGGATAAGTAATGTAATGTATGTACACAGTGATCTCACCAGCAGAATAGTGAGTACAGCTCTGGAGTATAATACAGGATATAACTCAGGATCAGTACAGGATAAGTAATGTATATACACAGTGACCTCACCAGCAGAATAGTGAGTGCAGCTCTGGATGTGACTGGTGTTGATCCTATATCCTGCAGTGTATGTACAGACGTCTGTAATGCTGCATGTGTATTGCGCGCTGCACCTGTAGGTTGTCGCTCTGGTGCAGTCATTTCTTCGCAGTTTTCTGCTCTTTGTCTTTCATGTGGTTCCTGCGGCTTTGTCTCTATGTAACGTTTTCTCATTTCTCACCGTTATACTCGGTTTCTAAAGAAACTGAAAGAAAATTTTTCATTTTGAAATAAGTGCTGTAATGTACTTGTACTTTTAGAAGAATTTAAAAATGTGAATCACATTAACCCTTTAGAGTGGTGGCAATGTGATTTGTGGCTCTTACTGCTGTTTTGAGCCCCTAAGAACTCCCTCCATGGTGCCCAGATATTTATTATTCTCTACTTTTCAGGGTGTTGGACCAGAGCTGGTCAGCAGTGCTCACACCCGCACTGCCTTTCCCTTACATCTTTGGCTAATCATAGGACCATTGCCTACTCCTCTCCGCTGTGCCATGGACTGAGCGGGTCTGCACTGTGCTGGGGGGGATGATTTACAATACACTATTATAGATGGCATGTGTTGGTTGTGGGTTTTTGATGCATTTGGCTATATAAGGTGGGGCAGAAAGGAAAACAGCCTCACAGCACGGTAAGGGTTAAATCATATAAGCTACTTTGATCTAAGCGGAGAACTTCTGCTGCTTGTGATGGTGAAAAGCTAAAGGGAGGGGGAGAAGAGACTGCAGCAAGGAAGCCATTACATAACAAAGGCAGCCCTGGTCTAAGCAGTGAGCCATTGCTGCTGATGATAAGCTACCCAAGGTTCAGCTGCCCATAACGTTATGGGTGGTCAGAGAGAAGAGGAAAGCCTTACTTTACCTTTTAGACACAGTGTGGACCCTCTAGAGGAGGCAGACAGGGTCATAGATAGCAGGTACACAGTCTATGCTCTCTCCTACACATAGGTATGTCCTGCCCCCACTTCCTGCACTCAGTCTTTGGCTGTCCGGGCATGCTGGGAGTTGTAGTTTTGCAACAGCTGGAGGCACCCTGCTTGGGAAACACTGTGCTAAAGCAAAAAGAGAAACTAAACAACTAAAGGGAGCCAAAACTTCCTATGAGATATTTCACATATGTGGACTCTACTCTGAGACGCCCAGGAGGAGCCCTGTCAGCCAATCACATGATACACGTCCTGCCTCCTGATTGGCTCTTTGATACCATTGAATCCAGACTTGGTAGGACATTTTACACATAATGGAATGTGAGACCCTAGTGACAGCAATATACAGAATACTGACATCATACAGGGGGCGGGGCTGTGATCACATGTCATTATATTACTATTCTATTATATCAGTGATGTCATACAGGGGGCGGGGCTGTGATCACATGTCATTATATTACTATTCTATTATATCAGTGATGTCATACAGGGGGTGGGGCTGTGATCACATGTCATTATATTACTATTATATTATATCAGTGATGTCATACAGGGGGCGGGGCTGTGATCACTTGTCCTTATATTACTATTATATTATATCAGTGATGTCATACAGGGGGCAGGGCTGTGATCACATGTCATTATATTACTATTATATTATATCAGTGATGTCATACAGGGGGCGGGGCTGTTATCACATGTCATTATATTACTATTATATTATATCAGTGATGTCATACAGGGGGCGGGGCTGTGATCACATGTCATTATATCACTATTATATTATATCAGTGATGTCATACAGGGGGCGGGGCTGTGATCACATATCATTATATTACTATTATATTATATCAGTGATGTCATACAGGGGGCGGGGCTGTGATCACATGTCATTATATTACTATTATATTATATCAGTGATGTCATACAGGGGGCGGGGCTGTGATCACATGTCATTATATCACTATTATATTATATCAGTGATGTCATACAGGGGGCGGGGCTGTGATCACATGTCATCATATATGTGGTTTGAATCTGTTATTTTCTGGTATATTAATAGAATTATCTTGTGACAAATGATGTAATAATGAGAAAAGTGACAGGAGAGGTTTGTGGCTGTATGGTGGGTGCTGTAATACTGATCTGTAAGCTCCTCCCCCTGCGGTCAGCTATGGCGCGGTACTTTCCCCCACGCCGCGTCCTCCTCTGCAGGAATTCTTCTGTCTTAGTTTCGCGCGCCCAGCAGTGACTCATCGTCATCTTCGCCTTCAGTAAGTTCCTTTCCTTTCTAGTTTTAGAACACGAACTGAAGAAATGCGGTAAGTGCTCACAAGACCTGCGCCGGCCTGGAGTCACCAAATATCAAAAAACATTAAAACTACAACTCCCAGCATGCCCGGACAGCCTTTGGCTGAGACACTGTAACAAATCCTCAGCTGTGAGAATCTTTAGGTCGGGAGGGAACATTAAAGTGGTTATCTAGGATTAGTAAATATGGCTGTTTTCTTCCATAAACAGCGCCACTCTTGTTCTCAGGTTGGGTGTGGTATCGTAGCTCAGTTTAAATGAAGTGGATGGAGCCAAGTTGTAATATCAGGGTGCCTCCAGCTGTGGCAAAACTACAACTCCCAGCATGCCCAGACAGCCTTCGGCTGTCTGGGCATGCTGGGAGTTGTAGTTTTGCCACAGCTGGAGGCACCCATGTTGGGAAACACTCTCACGTACAGTGAACTTTTCTAGGGAGGTGACACCATCTGCTGGTGAACCCTGTGTACTGCAGCCACAGTAAATAGATGCAAACATCCATCCCAGACAAGGGATCCACCAGTATGACTAAGGCCACGCCACCTGGAGGCTGTAAAGAGCATAACCACAAGAATTTCAGAAATATATATTTACTGTATATAACTCCAAGTCACTGACACTTGTGTGAGATCCCACTGTCCACTCAGGAAGAACACTGATTGACAATCAACTTCACATGGAACAGACAACAGGTGGAAATTATAGGCAATTAGCAAGATACCCCCCAATAAAGGAGTGGTTCTGCAGGTGGGGCCCACAGACGACTTCTCAGTTCCTATGTTTCCTGGCTGATGTTTTGGTCACTTTTGAATGCTGGCGGTGCTTTTACTCTAGTGGTAGCATGAGACGGAGTCTACAACCCACACAAGTGGCTCAGGTAGTGCAGCTCATCCAGGATGGCACATCAATGCGAGCTGTGACAAGAAGGTTTGCTGTGTCTGTCAGCGTAGTGTCCAGAGCATGGAGGCGCTACCAGGAGACAGGCCAGTACATCAGGAGACGTGGAGGAGGCTGTAGGAGGGCAACAACCCAGCAGCAGGACCGCAACCTCCGCCTTTGTGCAAGGAGGAGCAGGAGGAGCACTGCCAGAGCCCTGCAAAATGACCTCCAGCAGATCACAAATGTGCATGTGTCCACTCAAACGGTTAGAAACAGACTCCATGAGGGTTTTATGAGGGCCCGATGTCCACAGGTGGGGGTTGTGCTTACAGCCCAACACCGTGCAGGATGTTTGCCATTTGTCAGAGAACACCAAGATTGGCAAATTGGCCACTGGCGCCCTGTGCTCTTCACAGATGAAAGCAGGTTCACACTGAGCACGTGACAGAGTCTGGAGACGCCGTAGAGAACGTTCTGCTGCCTGCAACATCCTCCAGCATGACCGGTTTGGCGGTGGGTCAGTAATGGTGGGGGGGGGGGCATTTCTTTGGGGGGCCGCACAGCCCTTCATGTGCTTGACCATTCTCCACCTCATCAGGAGCATGCCCAGGCATTGTAGGGAGGTCATACGGGCACGTGGAGGCCACACACACTACTGAGCCTCATTGGGACTTGTATTAAGGACATTACATAAAGTTGGATCAGCCTGTAGTGGGGTTTCCCACTGTGATTTTGAGGGTGACTCCATATCCAGACCTCCATGGGTTCATACATTTGATTTCCATTGATAATTTTTGTGGGATTTTGTTGTCAGCGAATTCAACTATGTAAAGACGAAAGGATTTCATACGATGAATTCATTCAGATCTAGGATGTGTTATTGTTCCCTTTATTTTTTTTGAGCAGTGTATTGTGTGAATATACACAGGCACATACCGTATTTATCGGTGTATAACACGCATAAAAGTCTATCTGCGTGTTATACGCCGATAAGCCGCTGCAGTTCAATGATTTAAAGTGGGCGCTTTAAATCAATGAACTGCAGCGGCTTTGCAGGTGCAGAGACCTGCCGTCGCTGCCGGCTTCTCTCCCCCTGCCTGTCCTGGGGTCTAGAGCCCTGCTGCCGGCCCTTCTCTCCCATTGGCTATCGGTGCTGCTGCCAGCTCTCTCCCCCCCCTGGCTATCGGTGCCGCTGCCCCATTGCCAGCGCCTATAGCCAGGGGGAGAGAAGCGGCGCCAACAGCCAGGGGGAGAGAAGGGGGCAGCGCTACCCATCCCCGGTTGTATAATTACCTGTTGCCGGGGTCGGGTCCGCGCTGCTTCAGGCCTCCGGTGTGCGTCCCCTGCATCGTTGCTATGCACTGCACGGCGCAATGACGAGTGATGTCATTGCTTCTCACAGCGCATAGCAACGACGCCTTGGATGCACGCCGGGGGGGGGGGGGGGGGGCAATGTCGTCGGCAATGGGTGCCGCTGCCCCTTCTCTCCCCCTGGCTATAGGCGCCGGCAATGGGGAGCCGGCACTGATAGTCAGGGGGGAGAGAACGGGCAGCTGCGCAGATAGCCAGCGGGAGAGAAGGGTCGGCAGCAGGGCTCTAGATCCCAGGACAGGCAGGGGGAGAGAAGCGGGCAGTGACTGCCTCTCTCCCGCTGCCTTTCCTGGGGGTGTATCGGGGTATACGCGCGCACACACATTTTACCAAGGATATTTGGGTAAAAAACTTTTACCCAAATATCCTTGGTAAAATGAGGGTGCGTGTTATAGGCTGGTGCATGGTATACCCCGATAAATACGGATATAGAGATAGATATATATATATATATATATATATATACACACATATATATATATACATATATATATATATACATATATACATATACACACACTGGCCACTTTATAAGTTACACTTGTTTAATTTCTAGTTAACACAAATCGCTAATCAGCCAATCACATGGCAGAAACTCAATGCATTTAGGCATCTAAGCATGGTCAAGACAACTGGCTGAAGTTGAAGCAAACCATCAGAATGGGGATTTAATGTTAAAAACTTTTTTCTTCCATATCAACTGGCTCCATAAAAGTTAAAACAGATTTGTAAATTACTTCTATTAAAAAATCTTAATCCTTCCAGTACTTATCAGCTGCTGAAGTTGAGTTTCTTTCTGACCACAATGCTCTCTGCCAACACCTCTGTCTCTCAGGAACTGTCCAGAGCAAGAGAGGTTTGTGATGAGGATTTGCTCCTACTCTAGACAGTTCCTGAGAAAGACAGGTGTCAGCAGAGAGCAGTGTGGTCAGACAAGAGAACTCAACTTCAGCAGCGTATAAATACTGGAAGGATTAAGTTTTTTTTTGTTTTTTTTTTTTAATAGAAGTAAATTTACAAATCTTTAACTTTCTGGAGCCAGTTGATATGAAGATTTATGTTTTTTTTACTGGAGCACCCCTTAAAGTAACTGAACGTGTTATGGTTGTTGGCGCCATACCGACTGGTCTGAGTATTGCACAGATCTGCTGATCTACTGGGATTTTCATGTACAATTATCTCTATGTTTACAGAGTGTGCATTATATCATCTGGCTCCGGAAAGTTAAACAGATTTGTAAATTACTTCTATTAAAAAAATCTTAATCCTTCCAATAGTTATTAGCTTCTGAAGTTTTCTGTCTAACTGCTCAATGATGATGTCACATCCCGGGAGCTGTGCATGATGGGAGAATATCCCCATAGGAGCTGGACCGCTCCCGGGACGTGAGTCAGAGAGCAGTTAGACAGAAAACTTCAGAAGCTAATAACTATTGGAAGGATTAAGATTTTTTTTAATAGAAGTCATTTACAAATCTGTTTAACTTTCCGGAGCCAGGATAGAGATATATTCTATCCATATATCTATTTAAAAAAAAAAAAAAAAAAAAAAAAAAAAAAGATTTGCCTGGAATACCCCTTTAAGACACTCTGTAAACAGATAATTGTACATATAAATATTTTTTTATTTATAGTTTTTTTAATTATAAATATATGGGGTGGACTCACTAATGTGAGATACTAATTAAAATAATTATTTATTTTAATTAGTATCTCACATTAGTGAGTCCACCCCATATAATTATAAAAAACAATAAAACTACACATTTTTTATTCTAATATAAATGTATATATATTTTTTTCTATTTTTTTTTTTAAATAAATATAAGGGGTGGACTCACTAATGTGAGATAATTATTATATATATATTAACTAGTATCTCACATTAGTGAGTCCACCCATTTATTAAAAAATTATAAAAATGTATATAATATAAATGTATAATTATAAAAAAAAAAAAAAAACTATGTTTATATTAATTATAAAAAAATTTAGGCCTGCACCAGACCACATTAATAAAAAAAAAAAAAAAAAAAAAATATATATATATATATATATATATATCTATCACACACACGGGTGAAGTCACTTAGGTCACATAAAACACATACAGGGGGTAGAGAAATTTTTTTTTATTTCAAGGTGGTCATTGATATAACAGCAGCAGAACAGCGTTAACCCCTTCAATCCCGTCCACACCATAAACGCAAAAGCAAGCAGGAGTGTATATGGTACGAGCCCCCCAGTCACATTATAACACCACAGGTGATTACTGAACCCCTTCCCCCACATCAGACCAGGAAGAATTTGGCACATAGCATTTCCTCCATAACATTATTGCCGGTAGAACATGCTGCAAAGAGGGCGTTCATATCTGAGCCCCCAATGAAAGCAGCATTTTCCAACCAGCGTGCCTCCAGCTGTTGCAAAACTACAACTCCCAGCATGCCCGGACAGCCGAAGGCTGTCCGGGCATGCTGGGAGTTGTAGTTTTGCAACAGCTGGAGGCACGCTGGTTGGAAAACACTGAATGCTGTCCACACGCCCCCTACAGGAGACACTGGTACTGCACCCCACAAATAACTTCCCGGTCCAGTGCAAAAACCTTCCCCAACCCTAATATAATACCGTCACACAATACTGAAGGTGAACGCTGCGGTCGCTGCTGGCAGGGGGCGCTATATACTCCACCACATTAAGATTCAAATATTTTTGGGGGGAGGGGGGGGGGCGAGAGCTTTTTTTTTTGACATTTGAAGTACAAAGTCCATTCTAAGAAAAAAAAAAATTATAATAATAATCTCGAGTGTCAGGAAAGCAGCAAATATACAGAAGTCACAGTAGCCGCAGGGAGAACATGCGCCGGGACGACTCGTCCTATCGGAAAGTGAACGATGTTAAAGCTTCTGTCGCGGAGCCGCCGGCATCAGGGTGAGGACAGTGAGGTTACGGCCACTAATTCTAGGTCAATTCCTGAGGTTTGGCGTCGCCCGCCAGGCGCGGGGGTCACGTCAAAGTCCGTACAGAAGCTACAAAGCAGGAGCACGAGTGGAGAATGATTGATTATCACTGCACAGGTTAAAAATCGGAAAAAGGAAAAAAAAAAAAAAATACATAAGTCGCCGTCTTCACCGCCCCCCCGAGGCCTCACTCATGGCAGATCCGGGTCATCATCACAAACGTGTTCTCAAAGTGGACGATCTGCATGCAGTTCTCTGCCGAGCGCTTCTGGAAACCTGAAATAAAATAAAGAAGTTATTAGCACTGGGTGACAGAGCGTCCATTCACTGACAATAAGCAGAGGTAGTGAAAAACAGAAATGAAGGGAACAAAATCTATTGGAAACTTGCAAAACTTTATTCCACAACAGCATTTCCCTAAGCAAGGCGCCTCCAGCTGTTGCAAAACTACAACTCCCAGCATGCCCGGGCAGCTGGAGGCTTAAAGGGGTACTCCGCCCCTTTATATGGGGATGTAGGAGGGTCTTTTTTTGTGCCGTGGTCTGTAATTTGTGTTTTGATAGGACTTTGATAGTTTTTTTTTATTTATTATACAAAAGGGACCAAAAATATGCACTTCTGTACTTTAAATAAAAATAATTTTTAAATAATAATTTTATTATTTAATTTTATTATTTTTATATTATTATTTATTTTTTCCCTCCACGTGTACGCCATTGACTGTGCGGATTATTATAGTTTGGACAATTACATACGCATTATTTAGGTCTCCATAGAGGACTATTACATGCAATCCTTAGATTGCATACACTGAACAATGCTATGCCATACCATAGCCTTGATCAGTGTTATAGGCCTGCCATGGCTGTCTGGAGCATCAGAGCACCGATCGGATGGCAGGGAGGCAGGTTAAGGGCCCTCCGGCCATCCTCTCGGCTGTTCAGGACGCTGCCATTTCGCCGGGATGAGTTTTTGTGGCGTCTAAAGGGTTAATACCGAACATCAGCCGCATCTGCGATGTCTGGCATTAGCCGCGGGTCCTGGTTACTGATAGCAACTGGGACCCACCTGGTATGAAGCGCGCTCAACTATACTGAGCGTGCTTCATACAACAGGAGTGGGCAGTGGATGTAAATATACGTCCATTGCCCTTAACCCCTTAAGGACACATGACGTTCTCATACGTCTCCATTTCCGAGTCCTTAAGGACACATGACGTATGAGAACGTCATGTGTTTTACCGGCCCCCCGCAACCATCTGGAGCGGAGCCGGTGCCCGATGCCTGCTGAAATCGTTCAGCAGGCATCGGGGCATATCGCCCAGGGGGGTCATTATGACCCCCCATGTCGGCGATGGCCGCAGATCGCTGGACAATTCAGTCCAGCGATCTGCGGCGGATTCCGGGTCAATCGGGTCTCCAGTGACCCGGTGACCCGGAATTATTGGCTGATCGGGGCAGTCAGAGACGGCCCTGAACAGCCAGAGCCAGCAGGGGTGAGGTGGCACTGGTGCCACCTCACGATCGCCCTGATTCGTCGGCCGGATTACCGGCCGACCAATCAGGGCGCCTGCTGCGGGTGTCACTCCCGCAACCCACTCCGCCCCTCTTCCGGAGGACGTGAGCGGGTGCGGGACGTGCACCCCGGGTGCTGGGGACCCCGATCCCCGGTGCCCCTGTTGGGATCGGGGCCCCAGGAGCAGCGGCGGAGACGACGAGGGACTGACCTGTGCTGCTGGATCGTTGGAGGTGAGTGACAGCCTCCTGCTGTTGCTTAGCAACAGCTCCCAGCATGCAAAAAGGGCATGCTGGGAGCTGTAGTTATGCAACAGCAGGAGGCAGACCACCACAACTCCCAGCATGCCCTTATGGGCATGCTGGGACTTGTAGTTTTGCAACAGCTGGAGGCACATTCTTTCTATGGAAAAGTGTACCTTCAGCTGTTGTGTAACTACAACTCCCAGCTTGCACAAACAGCTTAAGGGCATGCTGGGAGTTGTAGTGGTGCATCTGGTGGTTGCATAACTACAACTCCCAGCATGCCCGTTGGCTGTCGGTGACTGCTGAGAGTTGTAGTTTTGCAACAGCTGAAGGCACACTGAGTTAAGTAGCAAACCAGTGTGTCTCCAGCTGTTGCATAACTACAATCCCCAGCATCCCCAGCAAAGTAGTATGCCTCCAGCTGTTGCATAACTACAACACCCAGCATGCCCTTCCGCTGTCCGTACATGCTGGGGGTTGTAGCTTTTGCAACAGCTGAATGCACACTGGTTGCAAAACACTGAGTTTGTTACCAAACTCGGTGTTTCACAACCAGTGTGCCTCCAGCTGTTGCAAAACTACAACTCCCAGCATGCACTGATAGACCGTACATGCTGGGAGTTGTAGTTTTGCAACAGCTGGATGTCCCCCCCCCCCCCCAATGTGAATGTACAGGGTACACTCACATGGGCGGAGGATTACAGTAAGTATCCGGCTGCAAGTTTGAGCCTGCGTCAAATTTTCTGCCGTAGCTCAAACTGCCAGCGAGAAACTACTGTGAACCCCCGCCCATGCGACTGTACCCTAAAAACACTACACTACCACAAAATAAAATTTAAAAAACCACTACATATACACATACCCCTATACAACCCCCCTCCCCAATAAAAATGAAAAACGTCTGGTACGCCACTGTTTTCCAAAACGGAGCCTCCAGCTGTTGCAAAACAACTACTCCCAGTATTGCCAGATAGCCGTTGACTGTCCAGGCATGCTGGGAGTTTTACAACAGCTGGAGGCACCCTGTTTGGGAATCACTGGTGTAGAATACCCCTATGTCCACCCCTATGCAAGTCCCTAATTTAGGCCTCAAATGCGCATGGCGCTCTCACTTTGGAGCCCTGTTGTATTTCAAGGCAACAGTTTAGGGGCCACATATGGGGTATCGCCGTACTCGGGAGAAATTGGGCTTCAAATTTTGGGGGGTATTTTCTGCTATTACCCTTTTAAAAAATGTAACATTTTTGGGAAAACAAGCATTTTAGGTAAAAAAAAATATATTTTTTTTTACATATGCAAAAGTCGTGAAACACCTGTAGGGTATTAAGGTTCAAATTACCCCTTGTTACGTTCCCGAGGGATCTAGTTTCCAAAATGGTATGCCATGTGTTTTTTTTTGCTGTCCTGGCACCATAGGGGCTTCCTAAATGCGGCATGCCCCCAGAGCAAAATTCGCTTTCAAAAAGCCAAATGTGACTCCTTCTCTTCTGAGACCTGTAGTGCGCCAGCAGAGCACTTTTCACCCCCATGCGAGGTGTTTTCTGAATCGGGAGAAATTGGGCTTCAAATTTTGGGGGGTATTTTCTGCTATTACCCTTTTAAAAATGTAAAATTTTTGGAAAACCAAGCATTTTAGGTAAAAAAAATATATATTTTTTTTACATATGCAAAAGTCGTGAATCACCTGTAGGGTATTAAGGTTCACATTACCCCTTGTTACGTTCCCTGAGGGGTCTAGTTTCCAAAATGGTATGCCATGTGTTTTTTTTTGCTGTCCTGGCACCATAGGGGCTTCCTAAAGGCGACATGCCCCCCAAAAACCATTTGTCGCTCCTTCCCTTCTGAGCCCTCTACTGCGCCCGCCGAACAATTAACATAGACATATGAGGTATGTCCTTACTCGAGACACATTGTGCTACAAATACAAGTAAAAATTTTCTCCTTTTTTATCCCTTGCAAAAATTCAAAAATTGGGTCTACAAGAACATGCGAGTGTAAAAAATGAAGATTTTGAATTTTCTCCTTCACTTTGCTACTATTCCTGTGAAACACCTAAAGGGTTAATACACTTACTGAATGTTTTTTTTGAATACTTTAGGGGGTGTAGTTTTTATAATGGGGTCTTTTATGGGGTATTTCTAATATGAAGACCCTTCAAATCCACTTCAAAACTGAACTGGTCCCTGAAAAATAGTGAGTTTGAAATTGTGTGAAAAATGTCAAAATTGCTGCTGAACTATGAAGCCCTCTGGTGTATTCCAAAAGTAAAAACTCATAAATTTTATGATGCAAACATAAAGTAGACATATTGTATATGTGAACCCAAAAATTAAATTATTTTAAATAATCCATTTTCCTTACAAGCAGAGAGCTTCAAAGTTAGAAAAATGCAAAATTTTCATTTTTTTCATCAAATTTTGGGATTTTTCACCAAGAAAGGATGCAAGTTACCACTAAGTTAAAGTAGAATATGTCACGAAAAACAATCTCGGAATCAGAATGATAACTAAAAGCATTCCAGAGTTATTAATGTTTAAAGTGACAGTGGTCAGAATTGCAAAAAACGCTCCGGTCCTTAAGGTATAAAATGGCTGGGTCCTTAAGGGGTTAAGGAGTTAAAGTACAAAAAAAAAAAATAAAAATAAAAAAACACTACAAGACTGAAAACTTGCTGCATGTGTTTTTTTTTTTTTATTTATTATAATTTTTTTTTTTTTTTTAAAGCCAGAAACGGTGCAGCCAGATGAGCAGTGTCAGTCAATAGGGAGTTATGGGGGTCACAAGAGGATAACTTTAAAGGGGTATTCCGCTGCTCAGTGTTTGGAACAAACTGTTTCCGAACACTGGAGCCAGCACCGGGAGCTCGTGACATCATAGCCCCGCCCCCTCATTTATATACGATATACAGCAGCTGTTAAAAGGAAACCTGTGTTTGCTCCCCCCCACCCTAACCAGCAGTACTTGCGGGGGACACTGATCAGTTTGCGTACTGTGCCCGGATCCGCCCGGGCCGTTCTGCTGATATCTTCGTTTTCCCCTATAATGCTAATGAAGTGCTAACTGGCACAGGCGGAGTAACTGGCACTGACATCATCACCGCAGCGCCGCCCAGCTCACCAATATTCCTCCCCTCCCTCCATTACAGAGCGGGGAGAAGAGGGAGAGGGAGGAATATTGGTGAGCTGGGCAGTGCTGCGGTGTCAGTGCCAGTTACCCCGCCTGTGCCAGTTAGCACTTCATTAGCATATAGGGAAAAACAAAGATCAGCAGAACGGCCGGGCGGATCCGGGCAAGTACTGGAAGGATTAAGATTTTTTAATAGAAGTAATTTACAAATTTGTTTGGCTTTCTGGCAGCAGTTGATTTTGGAGGAGGAGGAGGAGGAGGAGGAGGAGGAGGAGGAGGAGGGAGGGGGGGGGGGGGGGGGGGGGGAGAGAAATTCCTAATTTTTTTTTTTCCTAGAATTTGCCCATCTTTGTTTCTTTCTGGCACATTCTGTACATTTGCTCTCAGTACGGCTCCCTCCATAGAACGTGTCGGGGGTCTCACCTATGATCTGGTCCCTCCTCTGCAGTCTGTAGGTCTCCCGCCCCATGCAGTGCTGGTAGATGAAGACCCCCAGCTCGGACACATCATCGATCCTCTCCGTCACCACCAGCTCCTCGCGCACCAGGTAAGTCTGCGGCAGGTAGGATCCAGTCTGAGGAGAAAGCAGAGGGTTACAGGGGGCGGCTTACCAAGGGTTAAACATTCCATAAATACAGGGGGGGCGCCGTACGCACCGCCAGCTTCATGAAGAGGTCCATCAGGTTGCGGGGCGGCAGGACGATGGACGTGTTCAGGTTGATGATGTAACATTTCTGCAGCTGCAGGTCCAGGTAAGCGGTGAGGAGCTGAGCGGAGGAGGGGCAGACGTTAGGACCGCACTACAACCACCACACACCCCAGTGTCTCCAATCAGGGTGCCTCCAGCTGTTGCAAAACTACAACTCCCAGCATGCCCGGACAGCCTTCGGCCTGTCTGGGCATGCTGGGAGTTGTAGTTTTGCAACAGCTGGGGGCACCCTGATTGGGAGACACTAAATGCTGCCTACAGGCCCCCTGCTGGAGACATCGGTACTGCACCCCACAAATCACCCCAAAACCTGCCCTAACCCTTATATAATCCCACCCAACATCCTGACTTACCCTGTCAAAGTCGTGGACAATGGCGGCAGAGTCGCCCTCGGAGAAGCTGGGCACAGGGACACTGATCAGGGCCACGTTGTCCTCCTCGCGGATGTCGGCCCTCCCTCTGACACCGGCAGGTAATACGGCTCCTCGTCCACGTCTGTGTGATCGATGTAGGACAGCTGACCCTCAAAAGTCTTGTGCTGGAAAGAGGGGAACACCATTAGACGCCCCACAAGACCGGACCACCCCCGATGATACGGGCAGGGACCATTAACCGGACCACCCCCGAAGATACGGTCAGGGACCATTAACCGGACCACCCCGATGATACCGTCAGGGACCATTAACCGGACCACCCCCGAAGATACGGTCAGGGACCATTAACCGGACCACCCCCGATGATACCGTCAGGGACCATTAACCAGACCACCCCCGATGATACGGTCAGGGACCATTAAACCGGACCACCCCCGATGATACGGTCAGGGACCATTAACCGGACCACCCCCGATGATACGGGTCAGGGACCATTAACCGGACCACCCCCACGATGCCGTCAGGGACCATTAACCGGACCACCCCCGAAGATACGGTCAGGGGACCATTAACCGGACCACCCCCGATGATACGGTCAGGGACCATTAACCGGACCACCCCCGATGCCGTCAGGGACCATTAACCGGACCACCCCCGAAGATACCGTCAGGGACCATTAACCGGACCACCCCCCCGATGATACGGTCAGGGACCATTAACCGGACCACCCCCCGATGATACGGGCAGGGACCATTAACCGGACCACCCCCGAAGATACGGTCAGGGACCATTAACCGGACCACTCCCGATGATACCGTCAGGGACCATTAACCGGACCACCCCCCCCCCGATGATACGGTCAGGGACCATTAACCGGACCCACCCCCCGATGATACGGGCAGGGACCATTAACCGGACCACCCCCGAAGATACGGTCAGGGGACCATTAACCGGACCACTCCCGATGATACCGTCAGGGACCATTAACCGGACCACCCCCCCCGCGATGATACCGGCAGGGACCATTAACCGGACCACCCCCCCCCCGAAGATACCGGCAGGGCCCCACAAGACCCGGACCACCCCCGATGATACGGGCAGGGACCATTAACCGGACCACCCCCCGATGATACAGTCAGGGACCATTAACCGGACCACCCCCGATGATACGGTCAGGGACCATTAACCGGACCACCCCCGAAGATACGGTCAGGGACCATTAACCAGACCACCCCCGAAGATACGGTAAGGGACCATTAACCAGACCACCCCCGAAGATACGGTCAGGGACCATTAACCGGACCACCCCCGATGCCGTCAGGGACCATTAACCGGACCACCCCCGAAGATACGGTCAGGGACCATTAACCAGACCACCCCCGAAGATACGGTAAGGGACCATTAACCAGACCACCCCCGAAGATACGGTCAGGGACCATTAACCGGACCACCCCCGATGCCGTCAGGGACCATTAACCGGACCACACCCCCGAAGATACCGTCAGGGAACCATTAACCGGACCACCCCCCGATGATACGGTCAGGGACCATTAACCGGACACCCCCGAAGATACTGGCAGGGACCATTAACCGGACCACCCCCGATGCCGGCAGGGACCATTAATCTTACCCGGGGCATGAAGAACTTGTAGATGCAGGCGCCGCCAACGATGA